>NC_058375.1:205245439-205477939 GCF_018350175.1 Felis catus | reverse complement strand
ATACTGTATCAATTTAGTAAAATCTTACTTGATTATTAGGGTTTTTTTTTTTAAGATGTTCAAGTCTACATTTAGTTATTTGAAAAACATCTTGTTAAAGCTCATTTATAATGCTTTAAAAAAAAAAAAGAAATTATAAGCCGGGGGGGGGGGGTTGAATTGTTATGTTTCCAACATGTTTTATTTTTGAAAAACATTCAGGACTTTTTTTTTTTTTTTTTTTTTTTTACAAATGTATTCCCACTCACTTATTTAAAGTTGCCTGAATGCTGGGTTTTCATTGGAAACCTCTTTGGTGTTTGAGTATCTTCCTCCCTTAAGCCCACATTAAAACAAATAATAATTTATGATAGCCAGAAGTTTCTATAAGATTCAGGGAAACAGACCTCATGGAAGAATGGTCTAGTGGAAGATATCTTGGGGCCTGTGGAAAGAGCACCTTCTCAGCTCAGTGCATTTTGCTCTGTTCATCCTTCACTGCTTTTCTTTTACAGCTTGAAGGCCCTGTTGAAAAAAAAATTTAAATCATATTCCTGTATTTATGCCTGATAGCTTATTTTGAAAATTATTTACTTTATATCAAAAAAAAAATTCTCGGGAGCTTGGGTGGCTCAGTAGGATGAGCGCCCAACTCTTTATTTTAGCTCAAGTCATGATCTCACTATCGGTGGGATTGAGCCCTTGCACTGACAGCATGGGGCCTGCTTGGGATTCTCTCTACCCTCTCTTTCTGCCCCTACCTTCTCTCAATCTCTCAAAATAAATAAATAGGCATTAGAAAAAATTATGTCTCTACTAATGCTATTTTAGTGCTTTATTACGTTCTTTTTTTTGGTTTCTATTTAATTCTGTTGATGTCACATTCACGTGAGTAACTCTTGTCATTAAATCAAAGTTAGAAAATTGGACTCATACAAAGTTGTTATGTCTGTTTTCTGACGTCACTCCTGACACAAAATGTGTGGTGTTTGCCGACACTAACCAATTCTCCAATTTTCTAACTCTGATGCCAAGTGGATATCCTGCATTTCAATTCAGTTTTGACACTAACCGCCTGGTGTTAGCAAAGTCTCCACAGGTCAAGGGCTTGGCCCCTCAAGATGCCAGCTGTCAGTGAGGTGCCCAGACTGCTCCCACTTCTACTTGGCTTACTACGTAGTCAAACATCTCCTGGCCCCTTGTGTACGTTTGGTAATTCATTAGACAACTCACAGAACTCCGGAAAACACTTCATGCTAACCTGTTTGTTATAAAGGATGCAACTAGGAACAGCCAGATGGAAGCAATACAGAGAGCAGAGGGGTGGTAAAGGGGACAGTGGAGACACCTGTCCAGCACTTTCAAGTGTTCACCAACCTGAAAGTTCTACCGACTCTGTCAAGAGATTTTCTGGAGGTTCCATAATGTAGGCAATGTAGGCATGACTGATGAAATCATAGGCCATTGGGGATTAGATCTCTAGTCCCCCTCTCCCCAGAGGTTGGGTGTGGGGCTAAAAGTTCCAACTCCCTAATCATGGCTTGGTCTTTCTGATGACCTACTTCCGTCCTGAAGTTTTCTGGGGTCTCCCGCTCCCAGTCAGCTCCTAAGCAATTGTTATTGTCCCAGAAACTCCAAGTGTTTTAGGAGACAAAGACCACATATGTATTTCTTAGTATACTGCAAAATATATTAATCATGCAAGCGTTTATTAATTTCTTGCTCAATTCAGCTTTGAACATTTTTCTTAGTCTGAAGAGTTAAATACTATTATTTTGTGTTCTTATCTCAGCCACACATAATCTTTCTGTTAAGTAGACTCTCATGACACTTGGCAACTCATTGCCTGCACACATTCTCCCTGTTATCATCATCTGAGTATCTTCCTTTCCTTCCTAAACCGTAACTTTTCTAGAGTGTAAGATCATATATTCTTTTTATTCAGGCCCTTACTCAGTCTAAATATTCCAGATTCCCCATGGAACGATAGTATGAGGGTAGAAAGACACAGGCGTTTGCCCCCAAAACGCCATTCTAACGGGCAGTACTCGCTTCAGATCATTCTGTGCTTGGTTGAGAACCTTCTGGGCTTGAGTTGTAGTTCAGCATCTCCCTTTGCCCAGTCTTGCTCCCTCCTACTTCCTTTCACAGGTATCGATCCCCAATAAACACCTTGCACCTCAAAATGCGTCTGCTTCAGGTGAACCCAGCATCTCATATGGTCCCTCACACGGACGATGATTAGGTTGATAAAACACCCACGCCCATCTTCATCAATCTGGTTGAACAACTTCAACCGGAGTTGGCTTGAGAGGGGGGGGGTAGCTTTAGGCACTGACCTCAGGGTCAGAGGGTTGAAGATCTGGCTGAAGAGTCTTGTAATTGTGGTGACGATGAGATTGAGGATGGTGATGGCAGCAGCTCTTACTATGTGGTAGGTACACTTCTTTGACGGTACTGTGAGAGAGGTACTGTTACATTCTCAGTTTAAAAATGAGAAAATTGGGGGGCGCCTGGGTGGCTCACTCGGTTCAGCATCTGACTTCGGCTCAGGTCGCGATGTCATAGTCCGTGAGTTGGAGCCCCACGTCGGGCTCTGGGCTGACAGCTCGGAGCCTGGAGCCTGCTTCGGATTCTGGGTCTCCCTCTCTCTCTGGCCCTCCCCTGCTCATGCTCTGTCTCTCTCTGTCTCAAAAATAAATAAAAACATTCAAAAAACAAAAATAAATAAAAATGAGAAAATTGAACCGTGCAGAGATTCAGAAATATAACCTTCACCTTGTAAGTGATAGAGCCAAGATTTGGGCCCATTTCTTAGTTGTTACTTACTTTGCGTATCTAATAATGAATACTCCATAAAGGCAGGGATTTCTGTCACCTGCGTTCATTACTGAACCATTCAGAACTGCAACAGTGCCTGGTATATATAGTAGGAGCTCAGGAAATATTTGTTGAAAGGAGTAACTTCGTGACTGTCGATTAAGACTTCCAGGTAAATTTCAGAAAACATTTGCTTTGATGGCAGGAATCAGTTCTTTTTCCCTTTTTAATAGACCTATGTTATAGAACATATTGTTTTGTGCATAGTGTGAGTACTGTTGTGTTTGCTGAATTTAATCAAGTAAAAATAGATCTTTCTATTGACGGACATGCTAATTTTGTACTTGCTAACTTAGTCTTTGTAAATTATTTTTTTTGAATTTTTGTTAATGTTGACTTATTTTTGAGAGAGAGTGGGAGACAGAGCACGAGCAGGGGAGAGGCAGAGGGAGACAGAGACAAGGAATCTGAAGCAGGCTCCAGGCTCCAAGCTGTCAGCACAGAGCCCGACGCAGGGCTCAAACCCTCAAACTGGAAGATCGTGACCTGAGCTGAAGTTAGACGCTCAACCAGCTGAGCCACCCCGGCGCCCCTAGTGTTTGTAAATTAAACTTGAAGTGTCTTCTGGGCCGTCATCCTTCTGCAGAGCCTCAGGAGATTCACTGGTGCTGTTCTTGGGGCCTATATCTATGAGACACCCCTTAGGAAAGTACAGCAACGTTCCTTTCTCAGGGCATGATTCCCAGTATTCAAGGTTTGACTCTTGGTAGTTAGGTGTGCCTTCAGGGACCCTCCTGAGCCAAATGAGGAAACCTGGGGTAACCTCCTAATGAACTAACGAGATATTCCTTCCTGAGAATCTAGCCGTGGAACAAAGAGACACCAAGTCTGAAAGTCTTTAAATTTGAATCCTACTAAGTATAGAATGGTGACTAGAGTGTCCATGAATTCTGGAGCCTCCCTGGTTCCTGCCTTACCTGAGGTTTGATTGTGACTGGGAGATACCTCAATGACTTCCTAACAAACATGCTCCTTAGCCGAAACACCAGTGTTGGTTTCTGTGACTGGCAACAGAAAGAAACCACACGACCACCTTGTGGCTCGGGAGGTATCTGTGCTCGTTGAGTGGTAGGACATAGCATAGAGGACCAGATACATTCACCTGATCTGATAAAATAGAAAGTGCCTGATTTTAGATTTTATAGGATACGGAGTAGAGGTGGGATAATAGGTGTGGATGTTCGGGGTCTCTTATTTATAACTTCAACTGGCCAGTTCCAATTCCTGTGGGCGAATAGCTCAGACCATATAGTCTGAAGGATTGTTGCTTTAAGTTTTGGATTCAGAAAAGAGCCAGGTTTCTTATGTTACCATAGGCTTATAGGGTTTGCTAAAAGTATTTTTAAAGTCCCACTGATTTTTTTTTTCTTGTTTTTGTTTTCTACTCAAAAAAGATCATTAAAGTGAGCTCTCTCTCTCATGCCATGTTGGCATTCCCAAGGAAGATTCATGATTGGATTATATTTCTGAGCAATATAAATCAAACTTGGTGGCAGGGATATGTTGATGGCTTGAAGTAAGTGAAAAATAAATTAGAAAGGGAGAAGGCCTGGGGTAGCAAAGACATAAATTTAAAATTTAAATCTCAAAAGATGAAAAACTATGAAAAGCCATTTTGAAAACCTGGCTTAGATGCTTCTAAATGAGTGAAAAGGGGAGCGAGGGGAATAAGTTAGGAGCACGTGAATGAGTCTGGTTTACATAGAAGTCCTTATAACTCAGAAGAAGACAGTTTACGTGTTTAAGCAATACCAGAAGGTCCTTTCAAAAGGTATTAGGACCTCAAGAGAAATCACTTAGAATGTTTTAAAAACATTGAAACATTGGAATAGATTACTTTTGGCATTTGAAAAGAGAACATTATATTGAAGGTATACAGTCAGCAGACTAGGCAATGCTACTATGATGAATTTATTATATTCATTCTCTTATATTACGTTCCTTCTTTTTCTCATAAAGCTAAATGCTCATGATTCAGAATTTACATTAGTTCTTGGAATTAAGGAAAATAAATACCCTTAAGAATGGCAAAAAAGAAAGAGGTTGAAGGCTTTGGACTCCGATGGACCTTGAATTTGAACCTGTCTCCTAAGTGGCTGTATGATCTTGGGCAAGTCACTTGGCCTCTGAACCTTGGTGTTCTCAACTCAGAGGTTTTGCCAAAAATAAAGTGAGATACCTGCCTAAACCAAATATCACAGTGCCAGCTTACAGTCGATACATAATAATTGTAGATTATTAATAGATCCCTTGTTCCTTCCCTCTGAAACTTGAAACTTAACAAAGCAAGATTTTAATTTATGTAAATTTGTCCTAGTTTAGAGAGAAACAGCTCCCTTGTGGCAGAGATAAGGAGGATGATTATAAAGTTCCACTAAATTAATAAAAAGTGTGCATTTCTAATCTACAGAGGTTTCATCCTGCTAAAACTTATTCAAAGTTTCCATATCTAATGGTTTACACACCCAGTATGCACACCTGCTACTTTTCTGCACACGCCTTTTCCAGGGGGTAAGGTCAGGTTGTATATTATTTAAATCAGAATTGGAGGTGAATTACACCCACAGTTCTTTAGATTTAGGAAGTTTGAATACACTGCAAATGAGTGCTTTTTAAAAAAATGAAATATTTGACTACCCAAACTTTCTCTCTAGCTCCCTTTCATCTTCTTTTCTTCCTCAAACCATGATATGAAGATTAAAATGTTTCCTTTACAGCGCTGTAGATATGCGAATCATGTCTTATAAGAAACGAACGGCATAATGACAAAAGTGGCTCTCGAATGCTTGATTTTCACCATCGGGGGGATGGGTGTGTCTAGCCAATCAGTAAAGATGATTTGGGTGGAGGTGGGGTGGTAAGAAGAATTTGATTTAGTTTACATAAAAGTTTTTCTTTTCTTTAAAAGGACAGATGTCTGTTTCAAGTAATTCTGTAGGTTTTTTTCTGAAAGATGTTGGTGCTGATGTGCACTCTTTCATATTTCTGTCCTCTGCCAAGATCATTCTAGCATTCACTAGGGGGCTCCTCTGTGTGGGCCACTATTTAATAAAGTATGAAGCCATGGGACATCCCTACCCTGGGTCAGAAGCAGCTGGAAGTGATTTCAAGTCTGCTGTACCTTATAGATAAAGTGATAAAAGGACTTAGTTTTTTTTTATTTTTAATTTTTTTTCAACGTTTTTTATTTATTTTTGGGACAGAGAGAGACAGAGCATGAACGGGGGAGGGGCAGAGAGAGAGGGAGACACAGAATCGGAAACAGGCTCCAGGCTCTGAGCCATCAGCCCAGAGCCTGACGCGGGGCTCGAACTCACGGACCGCGAGATCGTGACCTGGCTGAAGTCGGACGCTCAACCGACTGCGCCACCCAGGCGCCCCAGGACTTAGTTTTAAGTTGGGGGGGGCAGTTTAAATAAGCTTATATTTCTTTTGTAACGTGCATGTTTATTCTAGAAAAAAATAGAAAAATTAAAAATTAGAAGGAAGAATACCAATTCCCCGTAAGTCTAACACCCAAGGAGAGCCACTAGCCAGTAAATGTCTTTCCAGAACACTTCCCGGGTGTCCCAGCAATGGCGGAATGAGGAGCCCTGAGCTATTGAAAGCTCATTCTCTTAATCAGGTTATGTGGGAACGATAATCTCTGATGGGTGAGGAGGTCACATGACGATGTCAGGATGATGAGTCGTGGGTTGCAAGGACTTAGCTCATTTCCTTCTGCATTATCCTGGATCCAACTGATTTGTCATTTTGGCTTAGAGTGATGAGTAATGCTCACCTCCTTCCCTCTTACCTTATGGTTCTAGTCTCTTGAACACATGTGCATCCTGCTTGTCAGCTGGTTCCTGTCAGCTTTGCATATAGTTGCGGGGGTTTGCCAGTCCCCTTAGGGCTTGCTAGCTCACACATGGTCTGCATGAATTCTTGGAGAAGTCTCCAGAGGAAGGGTGTAATGGAGCAGGACAGAGCATTAGGAGTGCCAGTGCTCCAGAAAACATTTGCCAAAACTTTCGTTCAGAAAGGCTGAACTGAGATTTCTCTAGGACATGAGAACTTCTTAAGCAGCCAGTCATGGTTCCATGACAGCTGAGATTTGACAGGGGACGTTTCTTTCTCTTTATGCCAGGGAGGGCACGGAGCCTGTTCCTTACCATTATGGGAAAGTTAAACCACTGGAATTTACTGAAAGGGTTGTGGCTAATGGCATAGACTTCTAAGTAAATAATGCATGCTGGGCTGGGGGGCACAGAAAGATCTTCAAAGCACGCGTTCCCTCTAAACTCTTGGTATGGAAAAATATGAATCTGGGCAGAGAGAAAATAAACATACAAACAAATTGTAAGAAACTTGTGAACAAAAAACCTTACAGCCTTCATATCTTTCTTCCATACATCAGAACTCTTTCTAGTGACAAGCTCAGGAAAAAAATATTTGGAAGTAGGAACATGCTGTGAATAAACAATCTGTGCATCGCTTTTCTTCTCCCTGAATTGGAATGCTCAAAACTGAGATTCTTTGGGATCACAGACGCTCCACTACAAGGATAGAGTGACGGATAATACCCTGTTAGCGAGTCTAAGTAAGCCACAAAAGTGAAGGAGAAGCCTGTGGGATGACTGGAAAGTAAGGGGGAGGGTAACCAGATAGAGAGTGAACGAGCTCGAAGCGTGACCTGTTCAAAGACCTTCACTTCCCTAGAGTCCACAATCGTTTACACGTCTTTAACATCCAGGTGAACGGCCGTTTTGACAATCTGGACCCTCAGGCTTTGGAATTTTTTCCAGTTGACCATTCTCTCCAATTATCTTCATACTTCCGCACTTACGACAAAAATGTGCGCCTTGTGGTCTTTTCAAAGGGTTCCACATGTGAGACCCTGTACAAAAAGACCTACCGTCTGACCACCATTTATTTTCCTAAAAGCTCTCTGTTAGTTATTCCCATGGTCCCTGCTGTCAGATCCCACTGAGACCTCCAAACTCCCACGTCCCTCGTTACTGCTTACCACCAACCACCTCTGCTTGTCCCTCCTTCCCTGCTCAGTGTCTAGGCTTCGTCGCTATAATCCTTCTCTTACCATTCATCTCACACCCTTACCCTCTTATTTTTTTTCTAATACATCTGCCTGTTAAAAACCCAAATCTAGAGTTCCATATTAAAGTGCCCATACCTGGACTGAGGCGCAGTGGAGAGAGAAAATCCATACAACTGCAAAGATAGGCCATAAACTCAACTCAAGAGTAACTCAACGAACGTGGGGTGGTGAAGGGCGTGACCTCTGGGATCACGCTGACTAGATTCATCACTTCCTAGAAGTGAGATCTGGGCCAAGTTACTCAACATTCTTTTTTTTCTATGACTACCTTTCTTATCTGTATCGTGGGAATCTAAAAGAAATTGTCTCACGATCTCTTGTGATCATGAGCTCTCATGTGCAGGGAGCAGTATCTGACGTGAACCTCAAACCCGTCACCATCTACTTCACTTTCACAAATGACACTTCCGCTTTGTAACAAAAACAGAAGCCATTAAGCGAGAGAAACTCATCATTGGTTCATAAATTTAAGGAGCTGTTATTGTCTTTAATTTGCAGGGTTTGTTTTAATATTCTAGGAAGGACATGCAGAAGATAATCTCGGTATTGTTCATCTGTCCATGCCCAGAGGGGGGAATAGAGTATCTTATAGACTATGGAGTTGGCATTTCCGTCATTTCAAATTATAATATTAATCTAACAAATATGCATTGAGTAGATGTTTGGTTGCAGACACACGGTTAGGTAAAATGAGGGATACATGGGTAAGTGAGATGGGTATTAGCAAGTGGAATTGGATTTTTCTTAAATGTCTACATCTGGTCAGCTCCGACTTGATAAATAACCTCATTTGCTTTTTAAAAATCTTATCTCTTCCTTTTCTTTTCCTGTTCTATCTTGAAAAAAAATTTCCCCCATGTTTATAACTCCATTTGGGAGGTCTGCTACTGCAGCATTCAGTTTAAAACAAAGCAAAACAAAACAAAACAAATCATACATGTGTGGGTATACAATGGAAACAGACCGTGTTTGTTAAATTGAACCATAGCTTCTTGCTCTCTTTTTAAAATTCAGGGATTTGAACAATAAATATGCAGTCCATGAAACTAGAAAATTTCAACCTGGGGGCAAATCAGTTGATGCACTGGTGTATGCTTTTCTCCTGCAGTACCTGCCTCTATAGCACCTGCAAACTTTACCACCATCCAAATGATTTACAACCATGCAAACTGTCAACTATAAGCGATATGACAAAATATCAAAATTAGATGTTACTCACTGCTTCACGAGCTACACTGCTGACAAAAATAGTTTTTTGGTGGATTCTTCTCTCTACCGCAGCTGTTTTTGTGGTGTAAAAGAGGATGTTCTAGGTAACATCAGTAAAAAATGGTAGATAGGCAACCCCACGTCCCCGTTCTCCCACAAAAGCAGTGAATACACTGACAAATACTGTTGGAATCAACTTTATCAGAACTCTGGGAACTAGCCAAAGTTTTACAGCATCCAGACAAACATTTGATCGAGCAAAAGGTGGCTGAATCTCAGTGTGAGAGCTTTGGGGTATTTTAGCTTACCTTGGTCCCAACCTCCCTCCCCAGCTCAGGAAGGGTCTTGAAGATGGCATCCTGCATTCCTGGTTTGGGTTTCCAGTGCTGGCTAATGCAGAGAAGATCTGCCCTCAAAGAATTATGCTTATGGGTTTTGGCCCATCTGGTGGTTCCCTGAATAAGGCAATAAAGCGTTTGCCTTTATTCAACCTAGCTCTCCTAAGGTGAGCTCTCCTAAGGTGGAGAGATGACCACATGGGGACATTCGTCAGAAACAGTTAAGGCAACCTTATTAGCTGCTGCCACTTGGGGCAAGGGATAACAGTTGGAGCAAATAATAGATACACTGAAAAGCATATCTACAAGGCCAGAGGCACATAGGGCGGGATGCGTACTCAGAAAATATACTCAGAAAAGCTCTAAACTCTCATCCTGCTTGGCCTTCTGAATCTGTGCAGACAGAAAGTGAAGGTTAAAGCAGACTTGTAAGTTGTCCAGCTGAGTATTGAAGGTTTACCCTACTGGAAAGTTTATTAGTAAAAACTGTGAGGTGTTTTTGTTTTGTTTGTTTGTTTTTAATTTTTTAATGTTTACTTTTGAGAGAAAGAGAGAGAGAGAGAGAGAGAGAGAGAGAGAGAGAGAGAGAGACAGAGCATGAGCAGGGGAGCAACAGAGAGAGGGGGAGAAACAGAATCCGAAGCAAGCTCCAGGCTCTGAGCTGTCAGTACAGAGCCCGACGTGGGGCTCAAACTCACAAACCACGAGATCATGATTCGAGCTGAAGTCAGACACTTAACTGACTGAGCCACCCAGGGGCCCCTGTTTATTTCTTTTTTGAGGTGGGGGGGATTCCTAGATGTTTAAGAAAATCTCTGCCAAATCACTAGCTGACCACTAAGGTAACCTAATACAGACAGCAGTGACTACATATAACAACAACAAAAAAAATACTGATTTTACAAAATTGGTTCAGAAAACAAACAAACAAATGCAGCCATAATCAGTGGCCATAACAAACTCTGGGAAAGGAAAAGAATCTGACCACAAGAGTTGCCACATTGTAAGAGTCAAAATGTACTCCAAAAGCCTAGCTTTCAAAAAATGTTACAAGGTATTCAAAGAAACAAGAATGTATAGTCCATATACTGAAAAAATAAAAATGCATACGCACTGTATCTGAGGAAGCGTAGGTATTGTACTTAGTAGATAAAGACTAACTCGGGTACCTAAATATGCTCAAATGCTAAAGAAAACAATGTATGAAGAATTAAGGGAGAGGTAAGAATGATGTCTCACCAAATAGAGGATATCAACAAAAAGCAGTTATGAAAAGTAACCAGATAGAAATTCTGGAATTGAGAAAATTACAATAACTGAAATAAAAAATTCACTAGAGGGATTAATAACAGATTTGAGCAGGCAGAAGAAAGAATCAGCAAACTTGAACATAGGTCATTTGAGATTAGCCAGTATGAGGAGAAGAAAGAAAAAAGAATGAAGAAACACGAACAAAGCCTAAAATACCTGTGGGACACTATCAAGTATGCTAACATAAGCCTAATATCTCTCCCATAGAAGAGAAAGGGTTAGAAATAATATATGAAATATATTAGTTATTATATTGATAGAATAGTTGAAAACCTCTGAAATTTAATGAAACACTAAAACTCACACATCTAAGAAGTGCAGTGAACCCCAAATAAGATCAACTCAAAAGAGATCCACAGGGAAACACATTCTAATCAAACTGCTGAGCGCCAAAGGCAAAGAGAGAGAACACTGAAAACAGGAAGGGAGAAGTGATTCGCTATGTGCAAGTGATCCCTAATAAGATTAATAACTAATTCCTCATCAAAAATCATGGAAGCCAGAAGGCAGTCGGATGCCATATTCCAAGTGCGGAAAGAAAATAAAGACACAAGAAACTTAAGCAAAAATTCTGTATCTGGCCAAAGGGTCCATTAAAAATGAAGGAGAAATTAAGACATTCTCTGAAGAATAAAAAGAGAGGTTTTTTGTTTGTTTGTTTGTTTGTTTTTCCAGTAGATCTGCTGTAAAGTAAACACTAAAGGAAGTCCCTCAGGTTGAAATGATAGGGCACTAGAGAGTAATCAAATCTGCACGAGGAAATAAAGAACACCAATAAGGTCTATAAAGTCAGTATTAATGTGTTTCTGGTGAGTAACTTATATGTTTTTTCCTAAATTATTGAAAAAACTACTACATAAAACAATACTTATAAATCTATGTTGCTGTACACACAGGTATAAAGATGAAATTTGTGACAATAATAACATAAAATGTGGGGGACAGAGCTCCATAGGAGCAAATGTTTTATATAGTATTGAAACTAAGTTGCTACTAATTCAAACTAAATTGTTACAAATGACGATATTAACTGTAGTCCCCAGAGCAACAACTAAGAAACTAACTAAAAACATATATGATAAAGGAAATGAGAAAGGAATCAAAATGGTATATTAGGAAATGTTTACCTAACACAAAAGTAGATATTAATGGATGAATTCAGGAAATAAAAGATATAAGACATATTGAAAACAGCAAAATGGCAGAAGTCCTTTTTTATCAGTAATTATATTAGATGTAAATAGATTAAACTTTCCAGTGAAAAGGTAGAGATGGGCAGATGGATTTAAAAAAAATGAATCCATCTATATGTTGACCCCAAGACACCCACTTTGGAATCAAAGACACAAAGAAGTTGAAAGCAAAAGGATGAAAATAATTATTCCATGCAAGCAGTAATCAGAAGAGAGCTAGTATGACTATTAGATAAGATAGACCTTAAAACACAAATTGTTATAAAAGATGAAGAATATTCTGAAACGACAAAAAAAGTGTCAATCCCTTTAGAAGCTATATCAACTATAAGTATATATGCACCTAACAACAGAGTTTCCAAATTTATGAAGTACAAACTGACAGAATTCAAGGGCAAAATAGGTCAATAATAATAGTTGGTGACTTCAACACCCCACTTTCAAGAATAGCATAACTAAACAAAAGATGAAGAAGGAAATAGAAGACTAGAAAAATGTAAACTCACTAGCACTAACAAGACATATATAGAACACTCCACCTAATAATAGCAGAATACATATTCCTTTTTTGGTACATGAGACATTCTCTAGGATAGACCATATCTTAGGCCACATATGATTATAAATAAATTTTAAAAGATTGAAATTGGAATGAAATGAGAAATCAATAACAGAAGGAAATTTGGAAATAAAGTTGATTGATGATGATTTCGATAATCATCTGACCAAGAGAGAGAGAGAGAGAGAGAGAGAGAGAGAGAGAAAGTCTTAAATTACTAAAATCAGGAATGAAACAGGAGACATTATTACTGACCATAGAGAAACACAAAACAATATAAGACAATACTATGAACAGTTGTGTGTCACTAAATTAGATAATCCAGCAAAATGGACAAATTCCTAGAAATATGCAAACCACCAAAACTGCCTCAAAAAGAAATAGAAAATATGAATAGACCTATATAATAAGAGATTGAATCGTAATCAGAAACCTCTAACAAAAGAAAGCCTGGAACCAGATATTGTCACTGTTGAATTCTATTAAATGTGTAAAAAAGAATTATCACCACTCCTTCCCAAACTTTTCTAAGAAGTTGAGGGAGGAGAGGATATTTCTTAACTCATTCTGAGGCCAGCGTTACCCTGATACCAATGCCAGACAAAGACATCACAAGAAAATAAAATTGCAGACCAATATCCCTTATTAATATAGATGCGAAAATTCTCAACAAAGTAGTAGCAAACTGAATCCAGCAACATATTCATAAGATTATACACCATTACTAAGTACTATTTATCTTAGGAATGTAGGGTGGGTTCAACACAGAAAAATCAATCAGTGTAATAGAATAAAGGGTAAAAAACACACACACACACACAAAACCCAAACCCAAAACCAAAACCAAAAACAAATAATCCAGTGAAGAAATGGGCAGAAAACATGAATAGACACTTCTCTAAAGAAGACATCCAGATGGCCAACAGGCACATGAAAAGATGCTCAGTGTCACTCCTCATTAGGGAAATACAAATCAAACCACACTGAGATACCACCTCACGCCAGTCAGAGTGGTGAAAATGAACAAATCAGGAGACTATAGATACTGGAGAGGATGTGGAGAAACAGGAACCCTCTTGCACTGGTGGTGGGAATGCAAACTGGTGTAGCCACTCTGGAAAACAGTGTGGAGGGTCCTCAAAAAATTAAAAATAGATCTACCCTATGACCCAGCAATAGCACTGCTAGGAATCTACCCAAGGGATACAGGAGTGCTGATGCACAGGGGCACTTGCACCCCAATGTTTATAGCAGCACTCTCAACAATAGCCAAATTGTGGAAAGAGCCTAAATGTCCATCAACTGATGAATGGATGAAGAAGATGTGGTTTATATATACAATGGAATACTACTTGGCAATGAGAAAGAATGAAATATGGCCTTTTGTAGCAACGTGGATGGAACTGGAGAGTGTTATGCTGAGTGAAATAAGTCAGGCAGAGAAAGACAGATACCAGATGTTTTCACTCCTATGTGGATCCTGAGAAACTTAACAGAAGATAATGGGGGAGGAGAATGGGAAAAAAAGTTACAGAGAGGGAAGGAGGTAAACCATAAGAGACTCTTAAAAACTGAGAATAAACTGAGGGTTGATGGGGGGTGGGAGGGTGGGGAGAGTGGGTGATGGGCATTGAGGAGGACACCTGTTGGGATGAGCCCTGGGTGTTGTATGGAAACCAATTTGACAATAAATTTCATATTAAAAAAAAGAAAGTTACTTAATTTACAATAGTATCAAAATGAATAAAATACTTAGGATTAAATTTAACCTAACAGGTGTAAGATTTGTACACTGAAAACTTAAAGCACAAACAATGTTGAAAGAAATGAAAGAAAGTCCAAATCAATGGAAAGACATGCCATGTTTGTAGTTTGGAAGACTTAACATTTTTAGGATGGCCAAACTACCCAAAAGAATCTATAGCTTTGATGTAACCTTTACCCAAATCCCAGTGCTCTTTTCTACAAAAATGGAAAAGTTAACTCTGAAATTCAAATGACATTGCAAGTGACCCATAATAACCAAAACAATCTTTAAAAAGAATAAAGTTGGAAAACATACACTTCTTTTTTTTTAATGTATAATTTATTGTCAAATTGGTTTCCATACAACATCCAGGGCTCATCCCAACAGGTGCCCTCCTCAATGCCCATCACCCACTTTCCCCTCTCCCCCACCCCCCATCAACCCTGTTTGTTCTCAGTATTTAAGAGTTTCTTATGGTTTGCCTCCTTCCCTCTCTGTAACTTTTTCTCCCCCCTCCCCCTCCCCCATTATCTTCTGTTAAGTTTCTCAGGATCCACATAGGAGTGAAAACATCTGGTATCTGTCTTTCTCTGCCTGACTTATTTCACTCAGCATAACACTCTCCAGTTCCATCCACGTTGCTACAAAAGGCCATATTTCATTCTTTCTCATTGCCAAGTAGTATTCCATTGTATATATAAACCACATCTTCTTCATCCATTCATCAGTTGATGGACATTTAGGCTCTTTCCACAATTTGGCTATTGTTGAGAGTGCTGCCATAAACATTGGGGTGCAAGTGCCCCTGTGCATCAGCACTCCTGTATCCCTTGGGTAGATTCCTAGCAGTGCTATTGCTGGGTCATAGGGTAGATCTATTTTTAATTTTTTGAGGAACCTCCACACTGTGGAAAACATACACTTCTTGACTCTAAAATTTACTATAAGCTAGAGTAATCAATGTGGTACTGCCATATATATATCAATGGAATAAAATCAAAAGTTCAGAAATAAGACTTTATATCCATGGTTGACTTTTGACAAAGACACCAAGATGATTCCGTGGGGGAAAGACAATCTCTTCAATGGATGATTCTAGGACAATTTGATATACACATGGAAAAGAAGGAAGCTAGACCCTTATTTAGTTCACACCACATACAAAAATTATCTCAAAATGGATCAAAGATCTAAATGTAAGAGATAAATATATAAAAACCTTTAGAAGACAGCATAGATGTAAATGGTCATGAGCTTGGATTCGGCAACAGTTTCCTATCCATGACAACCAAAGAAAAAGCAACAACAGCAAATAAATAAATTAGACCTTACGACAATGAAAAACTCTTACGCATCAAAGGACATTATCAAGAATGTGAAAAGATGACCCACAGAATGGAAGAAAATATAAATCATAAAGCTGATAAGGGTCTAGACTATATAAATACCTTGTGAACAACAAAAACACCCCCCTCCCCCAACACAACTAAACAACGGGCAGAGGACGTGGATAGATATTTCTCCAGAAAAAGATATACAAAGGGACAATAATCACATAAAAAGATGCTCAACATCACTAGTCACACATTGCGGATGGGAATGCGAAATGGCACAGCCACTGTGGAAGACAGCTTGGTGATTTCCCAAAATGTTAAACAGATAGCATATGACCAGCAATTCTGCTCTTAGGTACGTGCCAAAGAAAATTGAAAACATTGTTCAGGCAAACACTTGTCCATGAATGTTCATGGCAGCATAATTCATAATAGCCAGAAAGTGGAAACAACCCAAATGTCTATCAACTGAAGAATGGATAAATAAATGTTTTACATCCCTGCTATGAAATATTATTCAGCCATAAGCGGAGGTAAAGTACTGATACATGCTACAACATGAGTAAGTGATCCATGAAAATAGTATTCAAAAGGAAAGAAGACAGACACAAAAAGCTACATATCATATGATGCCACTTATGGGGAATGACTGCTTGGTGGTAATATTACCTTTTCGGGGTGATGGAAATATTCTGGAATTTGATACTGGTGACGGTCGCACAACATTGTGAATATACCGGAAGCCACTGACTTGTACATTTCAAGTGAATTTTATGCCATGTGGATTTTACCTCAATTAAAAAAAAAAAAACAATCAGGGACACACTAAAAAAGCAATGCTTCAAATGAACACAAATAAAATAATGGTTAAAAAATGGCCCCAAATCATCTCGACTCTTTCTTCTCGAGTCATAGTCATTTCCTTAGTAACGCAGCCTTTGCAGTAGAAGCATGTATCAGGCTGCTATAATTAACACAATTTCTTTGTGAAATTACATTTGCAAGACTATAGATGTGTTTTCGGTTGTCTTTTATTCATTCCAGATAGCACACCATCATCGTGAATTATGCCAGGGACTGCAATAATTTAATCAATATTATAATTAAACAGTCCCCAGTATAAGTATATATTTATATACTATGGCGTTGACAACTGGCTTTTAAAAGAGTCTAGAGTTTAATAGTTTTGCGCATCATTTACAGTTCCCTTGCACCACTGACATGATTGATTAGCACCACAATAAGAAATTATGTCTTCTGCAGAATCCATCCTGTATTGGGAGAATTGATTATATTTCCCTGGGGAGGTCAGGTCTCATAATGCAAATGTTAATTAATTTTTTTGTATTAAAAGCTAAATACAAAGCTTGAATCACTTTTATTAGGAACTTCTTTTAATGAATTCACTGCCCTTTGAACCCAAACAGTTTATCTTTTGGCACATGCATCCTATTAAAGAGCAAAAACAATTGATTGTGCAATCATCCACATGGAGTGTCCCAACTAGGTTACAGACATGCTGTGGGAGCCTCTCAGGAGCCGTTAAATTTAATCATAGACTGTTAGCAGGTTTCCTTCCATCCATTTTTTTCTTTCTCTCT
Organism: Felis catus; assembly: GCF_018350175.1. Classification (NCBI taxonomy): domain Eukaryota; kingdom Metazoa; phylum Chordata; class Mammalia; order Carnivora; family Felidae; genus Felis; species Felis catus. The sequence goes on along the minus strand of NC_058375.1, from coordinate 205,460,690 downwards.
TTTTTCCCCCTCCCTCTGTGAAAAAAAAAAATACTTCGAAGAATAACTTAGGAAGTTAAAACAAATAGCATCATTTTAACTTTTAATGTGAGGGTATAGAATGGAATGGAATTACATATACTGTTTATTTCAAATATATTATACTAGAAAAACATCATATGAAAGAGCATTATGGTTATGTAGATGGTACAACAGTCTGTAATTAAACTAGATTGCTGCTAGGTTATATTTCATCGGCTTTTCTGGGTAATGAAAGTTCATGACTTTAATGGAGACCACCTCAAATGTATTTTACTAGAAATTTCACTGGAAATTTACATTCAAATGTAGCAAGGGTGGTTTGCAGTTGACTGGTCTTTGTAATGGCCAGGTCTATCTGCAAGGCGTGCAGGGTTTTGAAACTCTGTTACAATCTAGCATTTCTGTATTGAAACTCTTTTTTAATTAATTTGATGAAACATACTTTGGTCCCCATCCTATTTAAATTCAGATTTCTGGAACCAAAGGTATCTTACTCAATTCTTCCCAGCATGGGGTCATTGGCATGGTTTATTTTCTTAATGTTGTTTCTGTCTTCTTTTGAAAACTTTTGTAAGCCTGCAATTAGTTTGAAAAATCTCATTAGGTATCAAATGAGAAAATCGTTAAATGTGCTCACTGCCGGAAGCATGCCCCACTTGGAAATCAACACTGCTTGGAGTGTTTCACTTCAGAGCCCCGTGCTAACCAAACCATTAGAGGAGGCTTCATCAAGGGGTACATCTCTCATTTCTGAATATATGTGATTCATCGATGTATACTGATGCTGATAAATATATTGGACCCCCAATTTTGGATTAATTATGCCAAGGCAATTTTCATTGATTCTATTAATTACTGATGGCTCATAGAACTTGTTCTCTGATACCTCTGTGCAAGGTCTACTAAAGCAAATGACACTTGGGTGGACTAAGTGCGATTCTGTCTATCACCATCCTCTCTACTGGTAAAAATAGGGATACATTTTCCTGACTTCCTATCTCGGTGCCTAAATCTGTTGCTGTCCCGCTCCTATAGTTCTTCAAGATAATGTCCTACTCGGACACATTTCATCCAAACAGTAGCTGGTTTAGAGGGCGCCATCTTCCAGAGCCCCCACAACGGGACAAATCATAGCTTTCCAGAGCCGATAGTGCATGAAGCCTAACTCATAAATTATGAAATGGTAATTGGGATGTTATTTGCTTTGCTGTAGTGTAAAACTGCATATTTTTCAACAACCAAGGTGATAATAATAGCAATTTTTTTAAGCTTATTTATTTTGAGGGGTGGGGGAAGGGCACAGAGAGCGAGGGATAGAGAGAGAATCCCAAGCAGGCTCTGCACTGTGAGCTCAAAGCCAGATGCAGGGCTGGAACTTACCAACCACGGGATCATGACCTTAGCTGAAGTTGGACACTTAACTGATAGAGCCACCCAGGTGCTCCAATAATAGAGATTTTTAATAACGTATCATTACATTATAAATATTCAATTTCTTACCCATTCTCTTACTCTAAGGAAGTAATACTGCCTGCTGAGTCAGTCCTGATGTTGGAGGAACTGGGGAATGGGTGAATAGCAGCCAGAGATCTCAGATAAATTTATCTACATAATAAAAAGCTGAAGCAGGGAGGTGGGGGGTAAGAGACAAGAACTGGGTCTGTGAGACTGGGGGAGTCTGGAGTTGGGGGTTGGGGGCAATAGGAGCAGTTGTTGCCATGTGAGGGAAATGGAGAGTGAGAGAGTGGGGCCTAAGGGCCCTTAAGTTTTGTGTTACAATAACAAAGCGCTTTTCCTTGGATCGCTTAAAATATCCAAAAAGCTACCGGCGTCGGTTAAATGCTTTTAAGCTATTTTGGGCACGGAACTGATGTGTCTTTGAATGGCACTCAAAGCAGAGCTGGGACCACAGAGGATTCAGTTTTGCAGGTGACACAACGATGACTATGAGCGCCCTCCGGTGGGCATCTCGACTACTACCTGCCTGGGCAAGTTTTGTTTTTGTTTTTGTTTGTTGGTTTGTGTGTTTTTAATATATTTTTAGTTTTTGTGTAATCTCTACACCCATTGTGAGGCTTGAATTTACAATCCCGAGATTAAGAGTCCTGTGCTCTACCCGCTGAGTCAGCCAGGCCCCCGACTGGGCAATTTTTAGTACATGCCTCAGCCTTACAAACACGTTGACTCTTCCTGTGAGTTTCAAACCTTTCTTCTCGATCAATGTTAGCTCTCTTTCAGGGCGCCTGGGTGGCTCCGCCAGTGAAGCATCCAACTTCGGCTCAGGTCATGATCTCATGGTTTGTGAGTTTGAGCCCAGCATTGGTCTCTGCGCTGACAGCTTGGAGCCTGTTTCGGATTCTGTGTCTCCCCCTCTCTCTGCCCCTCTCGCAGTCTCTCTCTCTTTCTCAAAAATAAATAAATGTTAAAAACATTGCTTCTCTTTTGACCGGTTTTCTTGAGAGTCTGCTCTTTGCTGCCTACCTATTGGGTTCATCTGGACTAATGATTCTAATTAAGGTGGCAAATTTTCCACCTGATATGAATTTCTTAAAAATATGACTTGACTCGGGATAGTTTCCAATTGTGGAGATTCTAGCCATCATGATTTACCAATGACACATTTTTTTCCGGGCCATCAAAATATATCAGATGGGAAACTACTATGTTGTGTACTTCCCACTTGTTTTCCTTATTCTTTCTTCAAAGAGATTTGTCCCCCTCTGTTTTCAGTCATATGAGAGGCTATTCAATTAACGATAAGTCAGACTGGGGTGCCAGTTGAATGTCCGAGTCTTGATTTCAGCTTAGGTCATGATCCTAGGGTCGTGGGATCAAGTCCCTCGTTGGCCTCTGCACTGAGCATAAAGCCTGCTTAAGGTTCTCTTTCTCTCTCTCTGTCTCCCTCTGCCCCTCTCCCCTGCTCACGCGCTCTCTCTCTCTCTTTCTCTAAAAAAAGTCAGACTGTGAATCAAATATGTGGCCAAATACTTGCTGAATGTGGCATTTTGCTAAGTCCTGGGGTAACGGTGGAATGCAAAAAGACAAGGTTCTTACCCTCAAAGAATTTACTCCAATGAGAATAACAAATAATAAGAAGAAAGGTATATTCATGAACTATGTTAAGCGCTCCGGGAGAAAGATAGGATGCTATGAGGTCATGTAACAGGGGACCCGTCCTAGTGTGGGCTCAAGGAAGGCTTCTCTGAGGAAGTAACAATAAAGTCAAGATCATATTTGCAGTTATTAATTAGGCAAAGGGGATGAAGGAAGAATGGTCAGGTCAGTCATAGAGAACAGGATGTGCAAAAGTCCTGAGGCAGATTAAAGTGTGAAATATTTGTTCAAGAAACAGAGGGAAGTCAGTGTGACTGAAGAACCAGGAAGAGGTTAGAGAGAATGAACTATGAGCCTGAAGAGACAAGAGGGGAAAATCCTGTTGGCTACATTAAAGACTTTTTTTTTTTTGTCCTAAGAGCTGTGGAAAGCCATAGATGTGTTCTAAGCAGAAAAGTAGCATGATCAGATTTGCTCTGAGACCATTGGGCGAAGAAAGAGGGAAGTTGGAAGATGAGGTGAAGATCGTGGCCATGGTGGGGATGAGTTGTGGTAGCAATTTGGTCTAGCTTGGCAATCAGGGTGACAGAATTCAGGGGACGGGTTGAAGGGTGGATACAAGATAAAAATGTGTAAGACTGAACAATGAACTGAACGTGGAGGAGGTAAGGGAGAAGAAGGAAAGAAAGACACCTCCCAGTTTCTACCTCTTGCACTGAACAGAGAGTGGGGTCCTTCACAAAGGTCGGAAAACATGAAAGACTAGACTGGGGAGGACACAGGTCATGATGAGGCACCATCATACACCGACTCCATTGAGTTGTGCTGAAGGTTGAATCGACTTTGAGTTACCCAAGTTGAGACGGTATCGTCGTCTCTAAAGTGAACCGACTAACACTTGTCTTACAAGGTGGTTCTGTGTTTTACAGGAGAGAGTGGATGTAAAGCACAGTTCCTGTCACTTAAAAAGCCCCCGGTAAAGGTGAGGAGATTGCTTGAGAACGACATCATCATGTGTACGTGTACATATGGAAGTTTGGGTGCCTGTATGTAAGTAATCAAATTAAAGCTCCCCATTTATATTTAAATTCAGTCAACATAAAGCTACTATTATATAGAAGAGAGTTCTTGTGTTTCTTATTAACCTCTGAACTCCAGAGTAATAACTTACTTCCAAATACAAGATAGACAAGATAATATATAGCCAACTTGTGTTATTGCTATTTCATCTCTGCATTCATTGGAGCCTATGAGTTCACGAAGTCAGTTAAAAAATGGCATCCTGGTTCTAAATAATTACAGTATTTTAACTTTAATTTAATTACAGTGCATTGAACAGTAGACCTTTCAGACTGTGTGGTGATTTGCTCCCGTGAGTTAGACTAATCGGTCCACCTCATTACACTCAATGCATAAAAGGATATATGTCTCCCACTTTCTAACACATTCCTTTAATGTGCTCCTATAATGCTATCAAAACTGGTGCCTGAGCTTTTGCAGAGCATGTATTTTTCCTTAAAACAAAACAAAACGAAACAAAACTCAAATGCAAGATTTTGCAAAGCAGAGCTCTGGAAAAAAAAGATAGGTGAACTGAGGAGCAAGCTCTGTCCTGACAGCATTTGACTCTGAAGGAACCGCACGGCAGTGGGGACTTAATTTGTTTCTGACAGGTGACATAAAGATGATCTATAGAGTCATCATTATCTATACGTGGGTGGAAAAAGAATACTAGGGAATCCCAAGTACAAATAACATTGCAGTGGACATTCCTGGGATGCTGTCTGCATTTCTACATCAAAGATTGCCATGCGAACGAGTGTTAGATGTACCTGCTGTGAAAAAACCGGGGCTAAGTTAGTTTTATGGGCAGATTGATAAAGCTTTAATCAGCTAACATTAAGTGAAGATTTGTTTTTTTAAATAGAAGTTGACTCGAAAGGAAAACAGTTACCAAGAACCAACACAGGTTTTGAGCTGGTCCTTAAATTCTCCATTTACGGAATTGACTAATTGGAGAAATGCCCGGAGTGGGGGGTGGGATGGGCAGAGAGGCGGAAGTTTGTAATTGAAAGAGAATAAATTGGGTGAAGTGACTGGACAGTGAGAGGGACTGGCCAGGTGATTTTCATCTTTATTGACTTGACTTATTAAACAGTGCTGTGGCTTTATTTATTTACTGATGAATTGCAGGAGATATTCTAGCAGCTGCGGTTTGGATAAAAATACACCATTTCCTTTTCTTATCCCGCTTCTAATATCCCCACATCCATCAGATTTTGGTTTGGGTTTGCAGGAGCGGGAGCCATCCAAAGATTCTCTCCTGAAGGAAAAAAAAATATTCCGCCCCTAAAGCTGCAGAGGTGGAGTGGTGACGAAACAGGCCACGCCCAGACCACGCCCACAGGGAAGGCCCCCAGTTTTCTGAATGCTGCGTGTTTCATACAGTCACCCCTCGAGGATTCAGGTGACTTTTCCTCCCCAAGGCAGATATTGGGAACATTTTTCAGAATTACAAGAATTTGGAACTGAATTTGACCTCTTCTACTTTTTCCTGGCCTCCCACAAGCCTAGTAGCTTTTCAGAATAACACCCATAGTTAAAGAGGGCTTAGTGGGAAGAACCAAAAATTTCCAGGATTTGGAAAAGTTAGGGCACCTCTGTGAATATATTTCAGGTGTATATTTTAGTGTGGGTGCCCATTTGTTGATTCAACTTAATTTCTGGTATTTCCAGTGTATCACCTTCTGACTTGGTCCTAGCTATGTCTTCAACCCAGGCAGAAAATGTCTCCACAATCTTGTCTCTGTCTTCTAGCTCTTATTGTCTTTCAACTGTCTTGGGTACGTCTTTCCATTCTTCCGGTCAGGAACAAAACAAATTCCTTTCTATGTGGGATGTCCAGTATTTTCTCTCAGTTCAGCCTGTATTATCCTTTAAGTAGTGTTCTGACTTTCCACGGGATCATATTCTCCTATAAGAGTACACATGTCCCCAAAGGTCTGGCATTCTTTGGACATTTTCTGTCTGCCTGGACCATTTTCCTCTATTTAATCCTTTCCCAGCTGACTCTTGTAACTCTAGTGATCAAGTAATAGGCTCCTTCTGGTTGTTCGTGCACCCTTCCAGATTAGATCAGGTTTTATTTCTGTTTCTACAATTTTCCTTTTGCACTCAGCCCCCACCACCAACCCTTCCCTCTGTCTCTCTGTCTCTGTTTATCTCTCTCTCTGTCTCTGTCTCTGTCTCTCTCTCTCTTACACACACACACACACACACACACACACACATGCACACCAGCTGGAATGCAGCCTGCCCTCACCTGACACTTTTGAATTATTACATGAAGGCTTTCATTCCTTGGTTCCATTGCCCTTTTTTTCTGTCGTGGCATTTCTAAAACTATTTGGCATTTGGAAATTTCTTACATGTACGATGGAACAAAAGGCAAGGGTGAGTGACAGGAGTGAATCCCACTGCCACTGACCTGGTCTGATTTGCAACCTGCCCTGCAAAGCCTGGCTGGAGAGTTTAGAACACGTGCTATTCGTATCAGGTGCAGCTAGCCACCCAGACCGCACATGCACGAGATTTCAATCACGGTATCGGGCACCTGTCAGCGATAGAAAGGTTGCAACAACACGGTGTCTTGATTTTTATGATTATTTTGAATTTTTCGTGGCTGCCTCCATCAAGCCAGGGTGGCAATGACTTGTTAACACTGTGTGGCCATATGGCTAGATAAGGAAGCTAAAATGAAATTTGTCATCCTGCATAGATAGGACACTCTCATACCAGAATGGTGACTGGTTTTACACACACACACACACACACACACACACACACACACACACAAATAGGGAAGTCATTTTCTCTGTTATTTTTTCTATTCCTTACCTTAAAAATGTTCTGGTTTATGTGACACAGAGAGAGTTATCCCTATTCCAAATTTATAAATTGAGGTGTGGAGGACAAGTTTATGTAACAGGAAAATGAATTCTCCTTTTTTTTTTTTAATTTTTTTTTTTAACGTTTATTTATTTTTTGGGACAGAGAGAGACAGAGCATGAACGGGGGAGGGGCAGAGAGAGAGGGAGACACAGAATCCGAAACAGGCTCCAGGCTCTGAGCCATCAGCCCAGAGCCTGACACGGGGCTCGAACTCCCGGACTGCGAGATCGTGACCTGGCTGAAGTCGGACGCTTAACCGACTGCGCCACCCAGGCGCCCCTGAATTCTCCTTTTTCAACTTCTGCTAAGGAAATGATTCTTTTTTTTTTCCTCCAACATGAAAACATTTGAACATCGTTTAGTTGTGTTTTGTGCTTTCAGTGTTCACTCTGGTAGGATATTTTATTTATTTTTTATTCTAGGTACATCATGTGTTCTTTTTTAACGTGTCCAGTGTTGATACAGACACATTAATTTTTTTTAATGTTTTTTCATTTTTTTGAGAGACAGAGTGAGACAGAGCACAAGCGGGGAAGGGGCAGAGAGAGAGAGAGAGAGGGAGACACAGAATCCGAAACAGGCTCCAGGCTCTGAGTTGTCGGCACAGAGCCTGACGCAGGATTCGAACCTGTGAACCGCGAGATCATGACCTGAGCCGAAGTCGTTCGCCGAACAGACTGAGCCACCCACGCATCCCAATACAGGCACATTCAATTAAAACAACAAAAAATGGTATTTTCAAAACCAAGGCAAATATCTTTTTTGAAAACACGGGCTCTGATCTCTGTGCCCCAAGAACCGAAGAGCTGTCCCCAGTGGGGTACGACTTCCTCTATGCTCTTTGGGAGCAGCACATAGGTGCTGAGGGAGAGGAGAGGAGCCTTGAGCTGGGTGCGGCTCCAGGGTCGGGGGTCAGGAAAGAGGATGACCAGCTCCCAAAATGGTACTTCCTCAAAGATACAGCGTATCTTAGTAGGTGGATCCCTGCCCCTCAACCACTGAGCACCAGCTGGTCAGAGCCCTCTCGAGGAAGATCATAGCCCTGTTGCTTGATTGTAAACACAGCGCCCAAAGGCGTGTCCACAGCCCCTGCCCGCATCTAGTCTGTGGTCACTCCAAACAGAACTGGCCTCACTCTGAGGGCCCTTGGAGTCCCCTTGCGTCTCTGTTTCTTTTCTGATTTTCTTTTCTACCTCTCAGTCTCCCTCTCTCCACTCTTTCTACCCACCGCCACCAGCATCCTTGATCCAATCTTCCAGAATTCCACACGGATAGATCAAGAGAGACTATTTTTCAGTCTACCCCCTCCGTTTTTCTTCCGGCTTTATTGAGTTATAACGGGCATGCAGAAAAACCGCATGTAATTAATGTATACAATGTGGGGAGTTTGGACGTATATACTTGTAATACCATTGCCAAGATCTAGGTAATAAACACCTCCATCGCCTCCAAATGCTTCCCCGTGTCTCTCGGTTTTGTTTATTTCTGTGGTAAAGACACTTAACATGAGATCTACCATTTTAACAAATCCTTAAGTACACAATCCCTTATTGGAACTACAGGCACTATATTCTAGCAGAACTCTGGAACTTAGTCCTCTTGTATAACTATAACTTTATACCCACTGAACAACACCTCATATACCCCACCCCATCCCCAGCAACTACCGTTCCATTGTGTACTTCTATACCTGACTCTTTTCAATGCCCGACGTAAGAGGAATCGTGTAGCACTTGTCCTTCTGTGACTGACGTAGTTCCCTTAGCATAATGTCTTCCGGGTCCATCCATGATGTCGCAATTATCCACCACACCCCCAGTTTTAACGTGGGGTGACCACGATCGGTGACTCCTAGCATCCATTAGACTGACACACTACTCTTCAATAGTCTTGATTTCCTTGTGGGGTATAACTTAAAGGCTAAAAGCTCCCCTTCGCACCAGGCAGGAGAATAGGAAGGAAATGAGGGACGGAGGGAAGAGAGAAACCATATTGTCACCTTGGGCATTCACTTGTAGTTCAATAGCCATGGGTTGGGACTATTATTTTTAGAATTTAAAGTAGTAATAAATTAATCTATCCGGGCATTCTTGGGATCTTGGTCTCATAGGAAGGGTCTTCGGTGAGCCCATTTTATTTTTACTTTTTGACATCTGCTTTTTCACCAGAAAAGTGACATCTCTTCCTTTGCTCATAAGGAAAGAGAAGGCAGAGTTAAAAAGAGGCTAAGTCATTTGTTAAAATCCCTCTCATGAGTGATTTGCAGAACAGGGGTTAGAATCCAGAATCCCTGGTGTGAAGGAGACATTAGCCCAGGTAACCCTAATTTCAGACGGATCCCTTCAAGTGTAGCTAAATTTTATGCAAATTCTCATGGCATCTATTTTGCGCACAACTCAGGGATGTAAGGAAAAGTCTTTGACCCACTTTAGAAGCCAAAGTAGCTGATGCAAGTCGGGCTGATGCCCCGTGCTCTTGTGAAGAACTGAACATTTCTAGGCAAGTGACAGCACTCCGCTGAATGTGTCATCACTATCACTCAAAAGAGCCGATCTGATTCAGTGCCTCAACACCTGACTTTGGGCAAGATGGGCACCTAGTGCCTTCTCCTGGGGAGCCTCGTTGGGTAGAACGAGTGCGTCTCGGAGCGTGGGGTGTTGGTTCCCGAGACTCCAGCAGTCAGCCCCTCCCGTGGTCTGCAGGCAGCTTGACAGTTTCAGAGGAAAGGCAGAGAAATGATTTATTCACAGCCATTGCTGAATTTGAAAGGTGCGATTAATGATTATATTCTGAGAGACTCTGCTTCTTTTACGAGCACCGTAGTAGCTCTTTGTCCCAGCCAGTTCACTCAGGAAACAGGGTGTCCTTGATCTCCACGAACTCATTCTCACCTCGTTTACGTATTTTTGTTTACATTGGTTCCATTTGCCCGGTTTTAGTCTTTCTTTTCTAAGGTGTTACATTCTCGACTCACAGAAGTGGATCAGGGACTCGAAAGTTGTGAACGGAAGCATGAAAGTAGTGAGGAAAACAGGAAAGCAAATACCACAACTCTGAATAATGTCATCAATATAAATAGCGAGCAGGGCTTAGATGCGAATATGGAATGGGACTCTGCATGTGCTGAGATAACTGAGTTTCTAAATGAGTTTCACAAGCTGTGAAAGCAAAGTGCAGACAAGAACAATGGAAGTCTGAAAATCTGATTTTGTGAGACCAAACTTCCGTTTTACCGTAAGAGTCCACTGCTCCGTCTGATGCGAAACTTTGTCGAATAGTGCCAGGGAGCCACCAGATTTTCAAATCAATCTGAAGTATAGTCACCACGCTAGGAAGTTTGTCAATATTGTCTTCAGAACGATGATAAAATAATGCTTTCCACCCTTCAGTGGACAAATTTTATTTCTGAAGGCCAAGAAAAGGCCATTGAGAATTTCCCTCCTTGTAGGGAAAACAAAACAAAACAAAACCCTACACCAGTCATAATACGGTCGACAAGCTTATAAAATTTGATGACAAATATTATGCTTGGAGAGAAAGTAGGATAAGCTACTGGAAGAACCCTTTTATCAAAGGTTGCTGTTGGATGTCACATAATATCAACGGCAGAGTATCAGATATTTTGCTTTAGAGTTGCCGAGGTCACTGATGTGCAGAGTGTGTGAATCAACTCTTGCCAAGTCGGAAAAGATATTCAAGAACACAGAACAAATATTTACTGAGAACTTTCTCTGTGCTCTTTGCTTGAGGTGTTCTATCTCATTTAATCCACCCCCAGGTCCTCAAAAGTACAAAGTTGTGTTGGAAAGGGCTTAATCGCTAACAGTTTGTCTCTTTTCTAATACTTTTTTTTTTTTTTTAACTCAGTGCCAAAACACTCAGTGAGGAACAACTGGGCACATGGGAAACACACACACACACACACACACACACACACACACTTTCCATGTATACAGCAATAGGACATAGAAAATGCAACAGAAAGAGAATTCAAAATTTCATTTGTCATTATTTCCCAACTTGAAATATCCGACCTTCCAGTTTTCGAGAAGAATGTACTTTGGTGAAGAGTTGACTATGGTCAAAACAAAACAGAGCAGAAAAACAGAAACAAAAACAAAAACCTCTCTGTAGTTTCTGGATTTATGTTCCATCTGAATATGTGTAACTGTTGGACATCTTAAACAGCCCATGATGGTGAATGTGGATTGTCTGGGTTGGTAAAAGTGAAGTGTAAGGAAAGAAGCTGAATGACAATGTAAAAGCAGTACGAGGGCTCAAGGTCTCTGTCATTAGACTGAATGCACACAAAGTGGAAGAATTGTGGGAGTCTTGGTTTCTTCACTGCTGAGAAATGATTATCGCCATATTCTTCATGGTTAAATATTTTACTTTTAGTTAATTTCCAAATTGTGAAAAACATTTTATTTTTTTTTTGATTTAAAAAATTTTTAAAAACATCTATTTATTTTTGAGAGACAGATAGAGACAGAGCATGACCAGGGGAGGAATGGAGAGAGAGGGAGGCACAGAATCCGAAGCAGGCTCCAGGCTCCGAGCTGTCAGCACAGAGCCCGGTGCGGGACTCGAACTCATGAACCGTGAGATCATGACCTGAGCCGAAATTGAGTCGGACGCTTAACCAACTGAGCCACCCAGGCGCCCCAAGAAAAACATTTTAAAAGTGTCCTTAAAAAGAGTGGCTTACCTAATGTGCCAAATGCTAATCGGGGGATCCACAAGTACAGAATCACTGAGAAGCACACTGTAACAGAAAAAAGATGGGCTGCTGGGTCCCAATTCTGACTGCAAGACAGCACAGCTTTGTGACTTACGTTGATTATTTACCTCCCCAGGTCTAGGTACTTTCATCTTTAACATAAAAAAGAGTGGGGTGTCTGGGTGGCTCAGTCCGTTAGGCGACCGACTTCAGCTCGGGTTATGATCTCACGGTGTGTGAGTTCAAGCCCCACATCAGGCTGTGTGCTGACAGCTCAGAGCCTGGAGGCTGCTTTGGATTCTGTCTCCCTCTCCCTCTGCCCCTTCCCCATTCGTGCTCTGTGTCTCGTTATCTCTCAAAAAGAAACATTAAAAAAATTAAAAAGATTATTTTTTTTAATTTAAAAATAAAGTCAAAGGGTTTACTTACATCAGTGTTTCTCAACTTCAGCAACATTGACATTTAGGGCCAGATAATTCTTTCTTGGGGAAGGAAGCTTTCTTGTGCCATTGTAGGATGTTTGGCAGCATTCCTGGTCTCTACCTTCCAGAAGTCAGTAGCACCTACTCCTCCTTTCCCCACATTATGAGGACCAGCGATGTGTTTAGGCAGAAATATATCGAGGGGGCACAAAGTGGTCTCCAGTTGAGAATCACTAATTTAGTTTTTCTCCAAGGCTACGTCAACTTTAAATTTCTATTAATGTTGTGAACTCTCTCTGACATGTAATAGTTTGTGACTTTAGGAAACAGGACTTGATGATTCAGGAAATTCTCAATCTTTCCAGATGGCAGATAATGCTAAAATTAAGAGATTGTTTTTGAAAGCATGGCACGAGGAAAAACCAAGGATGTGACTGTAGAGCATTTCACAGAAACTTTTTACTGAAACTCTGAAAGATCAAAAGGTCAGAGTTCTCAGTAGCAGGAGATTAAGGGTCACAGATCTTCTCAGTCAAACCAGGGGGCCCTAGTTGAAGGGCATTGCCTTTCAGCCATCTCAGCAGAAGCTAAACATAGCGAAGAGATTATCCACAGACGATCTGTGGACGAACCTTTTTATCTAATGGAGTGAACATCCGTCAAATCCATGCCCACGAGGTTCTTGAGAATTTTCTGTCAGCAGAAACACTGCCAGGTTGGGCTGCAAGGCATCGAGAGATTGCAAGGGCTCTCAGACCCAACAGCCTCCTGATAGGATGTAGGCAGATAAAACTTCTTAGCTGAAATTTCATTGCTACCATTTTCACAAAAATGAAAGCAAGAGAGGGAGGGCAGAACCAGGGGCACAGACAGTGAAGCCCACAGAGCACAGGGGTCAGAGCTGAGAGCCACAGAAATGTTGACACCTAAAGAAATTTGACCAGCGAGGTTTCAAAACTGCTTGTAGCGGTGACTGGTTTTTATTTTCCATGTTACTTCTTTTTTTTTTTTTTTTTTTTGCGTCTGAATATCCATAACTGTTATCCTATGCCTGCCCCACCGCTGTACGTTAGGAGCAGATAATTCATTTCTTTATTTCCATAGATTGACAGGTAGAAATTGCGGTCAGGAGCTTCGCCTGTAGTGATTTAGACGATCGAGCTCTTGAGATTTTGGACTTTTAAGGTGATAAGATTGTGGACTTTGAATTATACAGTAGGATGAGACCCTGGGCAATTTTCAGAGGGTGTGAATGTGTTTTGCATTTGGGAGCCATGTGAACCACTGGGGACTGGAACGTGAATGGCAGTTGGCAGAATTTCTAAAATGCCCTGCCTCCCAAATATGTCCTGCTCTAATCATTGGAACCTGTGAATATGATGAGCTATCACTCCCATGATGATGTTATATGACACAGTTGACTTGAAGATAGGGAGATTTACAAGTGGTCCTGATTTAATCGCATGAGCCCTTAGACATGGAAGAGGAAATCAGAGAGATCCAAAGCATGAGGGAGAATTCACCATGTCATTGTTCACTTGAAGGTGGATGGGGGATGCACGAGAAAGAATATGGGTGGCCTTAAAAATCTGTGTGAGCCTCCCTTCCCCCTGGGGCCACCAGTCAGCAGAAAAATGGGGATCTCAGTCCTACAACTGCAAGGAACCGGATTCTGCCAGCTTGAATGAGCTTGGAAGTGGATTCTTTCTTAGAACCTCCAGATAAGGACCCAGCCTGACTGACGATGATGCCTTGATTCCAGTCTTGTCATACCCTTAGCATTGAAGTCTATTGAGCCCTCCCAGACTTCTGAGTTATGGAACTGTCAGTTAATATATGGGTATTGTTTTAAGCTAAGTTTGAGATAATTTGTTAAGCAGCAGTAGAAAATAAATGTATAGGCTACATGTAAAAGAGCTACTGAAAGATATAATTTGAACAAAAAAAAATAGCAATAGCATAGTAGGAGAGAGCAATGCGGCACACACAAGAGAAATCTCTCTGGAGCTTAAAAGCATGAATTCCCCCAAAATATTCAGAGATGCACTGCGTTGGAGGATGGTTGTTGTTCAAATGTAAAATAGTGATTTATAACATCAAAAGGAATAAATATCCTCAAGGAAATATAAATGAATGGAAAGAGTGACAGAAATGCAAACAAAACAGACTGACAGAAAAAATCTAGAAAATATAAAACACAAAATAAACGACAAGAGAACAAAATTATGAAACCAGCAGAGATGAGAGAAAGCAAGAAGGGATACAAGGAAGACAAAATCATGACAGATTGTGTGTTACTCTACTAAAATAAATTTGAAAACCCGGGGTGGAAAGAATAACTTTACAGGAAAATATAATCTACCCCAAATGACCCCAGTACAATAGAAAGTATAAACAAAACAGAAAAAAAAAGAAAAAAAAAAGTGCAATACTATAAAAGAGTTCCATCATAAAAAAAAAAACAAAAAACAAAAAAACAAAAACCAAAAAAAAAAAAAAAACCACCAGCCCCAGAAAAATTCTACCAAATATTTACCAAAGAGGTCATCTCCGTGCTACTTAAAATGGTGTTGAAAAAGAATGAAATCTTGCCATTTGCAACAATGTGGATGGAACTAGAATGCATTGCGCTAAGTGAAACAAGTCAGCAGAGAAAGACAAATATCCTATGATTTCACTCATATGTGGAATTTAAGAAACAAAACAGATGAACATAGGGGAAGGGAAGGGAAAATAAGGTAAAATCAGAGAGGGAGGCAAACTCTAAGAGACTCTGAAATGCAGAGAACAAACTGAGGGTTGCTAGAAAGGTGTTGGGTGGGGAGGTGGGCTAAATGGGGGATCGGCATTAAGAAGGGCACTTGCTGGGAGGAGCACTGGGTGTTATATGTAAATAATGAATCACTAAATTCTGTTCCTGAAACCATTATTACACTATATGTTAACTAACTTGGATTTAAATAAAAAATAAGTAAAATAAAATGTTGAAGATATAGAAAAAAGGTCAACTTCTAAATTCTTTTAAAGACACAAATATCTATCAACACTTGATACAGATTATACAAAAAGGAAAACCATAAATTAATATCACATATGGGTATTCAGGCAAAATTCTTTTAAGAACATGAATACATAGGGGCCTGGGTGGCTCAGTCAGTTAAGCATCTGACTTCAGCTCAGGTCATGATCTCACAGTTTGTGAGTTCGAGCCCTGCGTCGGGCTCTGTGTTGACAGCTCAGAGCCTGAAGCCTGCTTCCGATTCTGTGTTTCTCCCTCTCTCTGCCCCTCCCCTGCTCATGCTCTGTGTCTCTCTGTTTCTCAATAATAAATAAACATTAAAAAAAATTTTTTAAAACATGAATAAATAGATTCCCACACACATTAAAAAATAATATATCACATTTGCAACTACTTGGATGGAACTGGAGGGTATTATGCTAAGCGAAATTAGTCAGTCAGAGAAAGACAAATATCATATGACTTCACTCGTATGAGGACTTTAAGACACAGAACAGATGAACATAAGGGAAGGAAAACAAAAATAATATAAAAACAGGGAGGGGGACAAAACAGAAGAGACTCTTAAATATGGAGAGCACACAGAGGGTTGCTGGAGGGGGTGTGGGAGGGGGAATGGGCTAAATGGGAAAGGGGCATTAAGGAATCTACTCCTGAAATCATTGTTGCACTATATGCTAACTAATTTGGATGTAAATTAAAAAAAATAAAATTAAACAAAAATTTAAAAAGATAATATATCATTACAAAGTGGAGTTTATTCCAAAAATGTAAGAATGCTTCAATATTAGAAAATCTGTAAATAATATAGAAATATAATATTAAAAATCTAAACAATATGTATTAACATATCAAAGAAAAAAATCAGGATTGTTTCTGTAGGTGCCTAAAAGGCACTTCACAAAATTTAACACCTATTCCTGATAAAACCAATCAATAGAATCATAGATACTTCTGTAGTATAATTACATGTACATGTGTATAATCTCTGAAACCTGCTTCTTAATGGGAAGACAGCAGGGGCACTTCTGCTAAAGGGAGGGAAAAGATCAGGATGCCCAACATAACAAATACAATTTAACTTGGTTTTAGTATGAGCCAAAAAAATTCGATGAGAAGGAATTTAGATGCATGAGAATTAGAAAGAATGAAGGCAAACTTTTGAAACTGAATATCCGGAAAAGTCAGAAAAATGGGAAAACTAATACAGGCAAATGAATGTAGTAAAAAAACAGGATCTCAAATAAATACCTAGAAATCAATAGAGCTTTGTGTATATAAAGGTTAGATGACTTTGGGGCACCTGGTGGCTCAGTCGGTGGAGCGTCCGACTTCGGCTCAGGTCATGATCTCACGGTCCGTGAGTTCGAGCCCCGCGTCGGGCTCTGTGCTGACAGCTCAGAGCCTGGAGCCTGTTTTGGATTCTGTGTCTCCCTCTTTCTGACCCTCCCCCGTTCATTCTCTGTCTCTCTCTCTCTCCGTCAATAATAAATAAACATTAAAAAAAAAATTAAAAGGTTAGATGACTTAATGAAAGAGAAGTCCCCGCTAAAATCACAACAAAGAAAATGAGACACCTTGTTATAAACTTAACAAGAAATGTAATATTAAGTGAGGACAATTTTTAAATATCCCTGAAATACCCTAAATTAGATCTGCATAAGTGGAAAAACTTACAATGTTAGCTAAGAAGACTCAGTATCAGAAAATATCAATTCTTCTTTATTTATTTTATAAATTTAACCCAATCCCAGTAAAAATACTAAGACTTTTTTTATGTAGCTACCCAAATTTTGAATTTCCTGGACAAGTAAGCAAGCAAAGATAGACAAGAAAAAAAAGACACCTTGAAAACTCAGTGTTGGGGTTGGTGACATGGTGACATGCTGTGTCAGATGGCCTGGCATTTGATAAACCCTCTATGTGAGTATTACATCAATGCATGAATAGACGAACAGATTATAATGAAGAATTGACCCCATTGCACATGGAAATTGGGAGATAACAAAAATGGTGTTTCGTATCTTTAGAGAAAAGTTGACTTTTCTTTCTTTTTTTAACGTTTATTCGTTCTTTGAGAGATAGAGAGACAACGCATGAGTGGGGGAGAGGCAGAGAGAGACAGAGGGAGACATAGGATCTGAAGCGGACTCCAGGCTCTGAGCTGTCAGCACAGCGCCTGACGTAGGGCTCGAACCATGAACCGTGAGATCGTGACCTAAGCCGAAGTCGGATGCTTAACCAACTGAGCCACCCAGGCACCCCGAAAAGTTGAACTTTTAAATTAACGGCGTTGAGACATTTGGAAAAGGATACAATTAGTCCTGTACCTCATTCCGTATACCAGGATAAACTCAAACTTCATCAGAGACCTGAATGTAGAAATCTAAAGCATTCGACTCCTGAAAGCAAGCACAGATGGATCCTTAACGAACTGGAAATAGGGATACCTACCAACTGCAACTCAAAGTCAATAAGCAATTAGAATAATTAGGTTCAATTTCATAAAAAAGTAATTAAAAAAAACTTGACACGATTAAAATCACCATAAGCAAAGTAAAAAAATAAATAAGTTGCAGTTTACGCAAAAGGTTATCATCACTAAAATCTAAATAGCTACTAAAATTGATGGGGGAAAGATTAATAACCCCGTAGAAAAATGGGAAAAATATATGACAAGTAATTCACAGACAAAATAATTGTAAATGGCCTTTAAACATAAGAAAAATCATTAATCTCAGTGTAAATAAGAGAAGTACAAATTAAATTATATCGCCGTTTCTTATGGGTCAATTTGATAAAAATTTAAAAGTGTCGGAATGGAAAATTTTGGTGAGGCTCTGGGGCAACTCATACATTTGGGGGAAATGCAGTGTCATGCAACCCGAAATGCAGGGGCATTTCGTAATATCTAGAAAGATTATATATGCATATATCCTTTCTCAGCAACCTCACTTCTAGGAGTCTAGCCTAAAAATACAGTGCAAAAATATGAAATGACTTATACTCAAGATGATTCACTGTGGCATTTTTTATAGTAGCAAAAGATTGAAATCAACCCCAACATTCATCAGTTGGAGATCGGTTGAAAATACTGGGATGCATATATACAATGTAATTCTGTGGAGCTATAAAAAAAGAATAGTGAAAGTCTTCATAGACTCATGTGGCTTGAGAACAAGAATATGTTTTCAAGGGAAAATAATTAAGTACAGAAAAAAATATATAGGGCATGCTACGTTTTGTGTAAGGAAAGGCGTTAAATGTATAAATTCAAATGTAAGTCAGTATATTTGAAAAGAATTACTAGAGAATTAACTAACAGTGAATAAAAATTATTGCTCCTAAGAGAAGGAAGCAATATGTTGGAAGCAGTATGATGGGGACAGTGACAGAAAAGTGGCTTCTTTCAGTGAAATTGGTTATATGGTTTTGTCTTTGGAATCGTGTAATAATGTTTTACATATCCAAAATTTAAAATACAGTCAAAAAAAAAAAAGAAAAGAAAAGAAAGAAGCAATTCCTAAAGATTGAAAAAATTATAAACATCTGTTACTGACAGGGACACAGAAAGAGTATTTTCTCACACATTGGTGGTGTGAATTAAAATATTATTTTGGAAACCACCTGCCTAGCAATATCTATTATAATAATGTGTGTGTGCGTGTGTGTGTGTGTGTGTGTGTGTGTGTGTGTTCACCTAACAACTCCACCTCTGGAAACCCTTACCAGAGAAGAAACACATGTATATTGGCATTTATGGTAGCAAAAGTCTGGGGGTGACGTTCTTATTTTTATGGGAATGATTGACAAAATCATCATGGATCTACACCATGGAATATTATACAATATTCAAAAGAATGAATCAGAACTGAGAATGACAGGATACAGAAAAGTGTGCATAACATAATGTTATTTTTATAAAGTAAGCAATGAAGAAAAACCCTATAGATGAGAAAGAGACACAGAGAGAGACAGAGAGAGATTATATAATTATGAGAAAGATAGGTAAGACTGCAGAGAAATGGAAATTACCTGTATGGTTGGGGCAAATTCCTGAAAGAATGGGAGCACCAAGCAAAAAAATGGGGGCAACGGACTGCTTTAAAATGGGTGATAAAATACAAAGTTTGTTTGCATTTGCACACTTTGATTGCATTTTGTTTTTTTATGAAATTATATACATGTGTGTATGTGATAAAGTAGGCCCACATTTAAGAAAAGGAATGCAGTTATAAGCTTAGATATGGTATGCATAATTAATATTGACCCAAGCCTTTGAAAAGAAGGACAAAGTATGAGGGAAAAGCAAAAAAGAAAAAGGGATCAGGACTGGAAGACTGTGGAGGAAAAAGAGACCAGGAAGAGCATGCAGCGTAAGTCTTGTGGAACAAATGCATCAGAGGCCAAATAGAAGCCTCAGGTTACAGGGCATGGCCTGGAGAGACTATTGCTAGCATCCTGCTCAGTGGTATCTTCTTCAGCAAAGACTTTCCTCTTTACTCAAGCAGAAATGGTTGCGTTCTTCCTAATAACGCCTGTGATCTAGTGTGTTTCTGCAAACATCTCAGTGTTGTAATTATGTGGGCTTTCTCTCCTTTGATCTCCTTGTTGGCCTCCATGCCAATGCCTGGCACATGGGAGGTATTATACCAGTATTTATCCAATGAATTGTTTAAGTCAAATGGATAAGGTTAGAACCTAGATCTTCTTTCTTTCTCTGTGGTTATTCTGCTGCCCTGAAAGTAATTTATGTCACAAAGTGGAGGATCTATCTGAAGTTCCTGAAGTACATATTTGCAGTAGCCCAAAAGAGCAAGGGTTCTGTCCTGGGAAGTAAAGAATGGAAATAAGCAGGAAAGAGAAAAGGTGTGAGACCAGCTTCCTTTCCAGTTCTTCAGTCTGTGTGGCTGGAAAGCTCTGTATATAAATAAACAGAGAATGGTTTAGTAGAATAACTAAATGGTCTCCTCCAATTTGGGCAGCTAAGCCTGGGAAAAGAACTAGAATGTATTCTCTTTGGTCCTGGCATTTGCAATCTCAGAAAGGGCAAGTTTACGGAACTGGGACAAAGGTGGTCTCTTCCACCCTAGTGTCCTGGGAATTGACCTGTGCTGGGGATCACCTTGACCTCTGCTGGGGATCACCTCCACTCTGGAGAGAAAGACCTGGGCTCTGGGGAGCTGAAAGCTCCTTTCTACTCCCCATCTTTTCCCTTTGCTTTTTTCCCCCGTTCTCTGGGTAAATCATACTTCCATGCTCCACATCCTAAGAACACACGCCTAGCGCCGAGCAAAGCGTTTCCATCGCCACAGTATTATTCTCCTCATTCCTTGTTGAAACCACAAGCTTTGGGGCTTGAATTGCCTACGTGTGGTCTTAATTCATTCTAAAAATACTAAATCTATGGAACACTTTGAGTTGTAGGAGCAGCGTGATAAAATGTGTGCCTTTCCATTTCAGGGGTCTATGTGCATAAATATCTCTTAAGCAATAAAATATTATAGCTTCAGACTTTTCAAATGGTAAGTTCCCTACGTGAAGTTGAAAGCCTAAGAAAAATGTTATGTTTTAACAATACCGTATTACTTACTTAACCATTCCAATTGCTCCATCCACATATGATTGCAGTGTATGGATTTCTTGCCTGCATATTTCTTTTCTTATGCATGTAGTTTTGAAAACAGTTAGAAATCTCTGATCCTAAAAGTAGAATATTGATGACGGTAGCCCTATGGAAGAACCATCTCAGAATAAACCATATGTAGAGAAACAGAAACAATAAGATATATATAAATCATCAGGATTTTGATTATGATTATATCTGTTTATCTATAGAGAGATTTTGTACATATATGTATTCACACACACACACACACACACACACACACATACACACACACACAGAAGGAGGAGGGGCAGGAGCAGGAGAAGAAGGAGAAGAAGGAATTATCTCACATGGTTATGGAAGCTGAAAAGTCCCGAGATCTGCCATCCACATACTGGAGATACAGGGGAGCCAGGGCTGTGGTTCCAGTCTGGGTCCAAAGGCCTGAGAACTTTGAGAGCTGTTGATGTAAGTTATGGTAACTTGAAGGCAGGAGAAGAATGATGTCCCAGCTCAATTATTCAGGCAGACAAAATTCCCTCTTATGCAGTCTTTTCTTTCCATTCGGGCCCTCACCTGACTGGGTGATACCCATCAACACTGGAGAGGACCATCTGCTTTGTTCAGCCTACCAATTGAAATGTTAATCTCACCCAGAAACAGACTCATAGACATACTCAGAATAATATATATATATATATATATATGTTTATTTATTTTGAGTGGGGGGACGAGCTGGGGAGGGGCAGAAAGAGAGGGGGACAGAGAATCTGAAGCAGGCTCTGCACTGACAGCAGAGGTCCTGACGCGGGGCTCGAACTCACAAACCGTAAGATCGTGACCTGAGCCGAAGTCAGACGCTTAACCAACTGAGCCACCCAGGTGCCCAGACACACCCAGAATAATACATGATCAAATGTCTGGACACCCTGTGGCCCAGTCGAGTTAACACATAAAATTAACCATCACACCGTATGAACCACAGCACACTCTTGAAAAATATCCCTTGCAGGCACAGTTACAGCATTAAAGGTATTGGACTTCCCTTGAATAACACTCATATAGAACATTACATCTTGCAAATATGGGCCAAAAAGCCACTCTTATGACTTGAGAATGCCATGAACAACCAATTGTGCATTATAGGTACAATTTATTTCGTCTGTTGTTGAGACTGTAGCTCAACATAAATCTTAATTTGGCACATTTTGGTGATGTTCTAATTCCTATTATTAGATAGATCAGTTGCCCTTATTTAGAAATGTTTTATGTAATAATTTTCTAAAATAGTTTTTAATAAATTATCTGTCTGACAGTTTTTTTTCTCACCAAGATAATTAATTTTATATTTTCTCCCCATCATTAAGTATTTTAAATACGCAAGTCTGTTGGCATTTAGTACTGTCTATCACAGAGGTGCCAAAAAAGCCTGCAAAATCTTGTTTTCAGAGATTTTGTTCACAAGCTTCCTTAATAGGGTATAATTTGCATAAAATAAGCTTAAATTGATTACATATTTCTGATAAGATTTGCTATTTCACAAGGCTGGAGTTGAGAGAAGGCATATGTGTGTCACCACTGGCTGGTTTTCCTCCCTCTGGGAAGATGGCTGTCTGCCACTCTGAGCCCAAAACAATGTCCTGAAGTCACGAAAAATGTTTCCACGTCCTTTTTAACTGTGGTGATGCAGTCCATGACTCTTCAACTTGTACATACCTGATTAGCAAGCTTCAACCAAATAAAGAGAAGCAAAAGGAAAACAGAGAAAAGAAAAGGAAAAACCTTTTATAAATGGCCCTCCACACCCTGAGCTTCCATAGTGGCACCAGAAGGACACAAGATATGAGCTTGGGGAATATTCGTTTGCAACTTGGGGGGCAAGTCACAATGGAAGTTGTTCATTCAGCACCCGAGAGTCAGTTCGAAGTTCTGAAGCCCATAAAAGCTTAAACGTATTTCCCCTGCCTGCTCAGAAAAGCATAAACATTCCCTCCTTCGCAACAATGATCATTCGACAAATATTTATTGAGTGTTTACTAGTAACCATGCTAGACGCTTGACTTACAGAGGTAAAAGGAAAAAAAAAAACCTGCTTCTGCACTCTTGGAGAATGCAGTATAATAAGGAAGACACACATTAACTAAATAATCACGCAGTGAATGTAAGATTACAAACTGAGGCAGCCTGGGAAAAGAAAGAGCTACGAACTGGCCGAAGCCCACTTGATAGTTTGCAACGATACGGTTATTTTACAGCAGATCAAGGTAGGCTCTGAAAATTATGTGGAATTCTGCCACATCAGTGGCGATCGGTAAGCTGACATTCAAAGAGAACAAAATTAAAGCATTTTGACAAGCTGGTCTGTATGCTTGATACGGTTCCAGCCTTCAGCCCTCAAATGTCCGTGCCTGGAAGTCTTGTTGAGATCCAGAAGGCCTGGGGTCTGCAAGTCTGCATTTCCAACCAGCTCTTGGGTAGGGCTGATGATGCTGTCCCCAGATGACACACTGAGCAGCAAGGCTTTAGGTGTGCTAATTTAAACCTTCGCTCGGGGACGCCTGGGTGGCTCAGTCCATTGAGTGTCTGACTCTTGATTTCAGCTCAGCTCCTGATCTCGAGGGTTTGTGAGTTCGAGCCCCCCACTGAGCTCTGAGCTGACAGTGCAGAGCCTGCTTGAGATTCTCTGTCTCTCTTTTTCTCTCTCAACATAAGTAAATAAAACTTTAAAAAACATTAAAACTTCACTTCAAATTAATGTGACAACACTCCAGCGGCAAGATTCAGGCATCACCATACTCTGTTGAACCCAAACCCAGATGGCCCCTTAAACCTAAGTCACCCTTCTGAAGGGTTTATGCCCCTGCACTTGCTCAATTCTTTACCCTTTTGCTGCAGAGGCAAGAGACGGTGCAGAAGATTTCTAGCCAATCCACATTTTTGAAATGCCAGTCATCAAGTCAATGAAAATTATTTTTAAAGATGCAATTTACTCAGTGTTAAACCATCTTGTGGACTAAGAGACACTTGAAGTCTTTGTGTAGCTGTCCCTGGAGTATAGATTTTGTTGTTGTTGTTCTTATTGGAGCTTTTGGATGCTAACTAACCAAACTTGAGTGTGCATTTTATTTTTTTTTTGTTTTTTTTTTTTTTCAACGTTTTTATTTATTTTTGGGACAGAGAGAGACAGCATGAACGGGGGAGGGGCAGAGAGAGAGGGAGACACAGAATCGGAAACAGGCTCCAGGCTCCGAGCCATCAGCCCAGAGCCTGACGCGGGGCTCGAACTCACGGGCCGTGAGATCGTGACCTGGTTGAAGTCGGACGCTTAACCGACTGCGCCACCCAGGCGCCCGAGTGTGCATTTTAGATTAAAGTCCTTCAACTGTGAATTAAACACCCTCAAGATAGAGATCAAGGCACACACAGTGTATGCGGAAGCACTTATAAGTAATTTATGGGCAACATAAATGCTCTATAATCAGGGTTCTATGCATGCCTAGATTAAAGAAGCATGGCCCAGCTAGGGCTGGCTTCTCTGGGGAAGGGCTGAAATGTACAGGATGAGGAGGGGCTACATTGGAGGTGGGAGCACTCCAGGCCAAGGAAACAGCAGCACGCAAAGCTCCCTCCCATGACAAGAGAGAGGCCGTGTCTTACAGCGTCCTGCCATCAGATGACTAGACAGGTCACAGCGAAGTGTCCTCAGGTGGACAAAGGAACACGCCTTCGGTTCTTCCTCCCCTTGGGGCGTAGTCTTAGTCTTAGAGTAGTACTTGACAGCAACTGAGTCAAAATTCCTTCCGTGACGAAGCTGTAACACCGACCTTCCCCAAAACTCAGTCTTGTCTTCTGCCTAAACCCAGCGTGCCCCCGTTAGCACCTGAAAGGAGGATCCATGCTTCTCCCGCGGCTACGGAAATGCCTGAGGCTTCTAGAAGGGAAATGCCGTGAGTCAGCTAGGAAAACCAAGCTCTGTTCAAGGAGAAGCATCTGTTAGCAATACAGAACTTTGCATGTGGTTCAAGGCATGCTTTCATACCCCATTCAAAATCACGTGACTCCAGACGAAACCTGATGATAGATGACAGTTATTTTGATGTAGAGTCACAAAAACAATGCTGTATAATGGCAAGAGCGGAGACTCAGGTTACAGTGGATGAATTTCTGATTTGGAGAAATGTGTAGTATATAAAATTTGTCCTGAAAGAGAGACTTTATTAGAAGTCGATATTATGCTTTTTCTAAGGAACACGATTCAAGTGAATACACAGTGTCATTCCGTAGAATGCACGTCTGTCCTTCGTGCACGATGTCCCTCAGAATTCATGGTCAATATGGTGTGCTCTTGGAATTTTTTTTTTCTTGGACTCAGAGTCTTTTCCTCCCTTATCCCATCCTACTAGGGATGAGCACATGATGTATCCAGAAAAGGAAGGGGCAGGAAAGAGGACACAGATCAGCTTTGGTGGAGGAGTTAGAGATTTTGTTTGCTGATAAAACTAATGAGCTCGTTTGGGGATGGAGATTCATCATCCTCAGAATTCTATTTTAACCTCAAAAGGCAACGCCACACAGCAGGTATGTCCAATTTTGCCGTGACTGGGTGCGGATGTGTTGGTTTAGGCGATAGGCTCGTTAGTGATAAAGGGAAAATTGTACTAGTTCACCTGCTACTTCAACTGCTCGGCTTTGGATTCCGTTTGTATCTCGAGGCGTAAAATCCATGCAGGTGTAATTTATTACCTGTCCCACCACCTTCTGATTCCACTTCGATATCTCCATGGTCTCCCCTGGGCTCTTTCAGAACTGGCACAGGCTAGAAATAGAAGTGGCTTCAAAAAATGTGTAGATAAACTCACGGATGGGCCGTGTAATTAATTATTAAGGGGGGCTGCATGGTGTGTGTTACCTCCCTGGCCTTTTTATGGTTGGGATCGGAGGCAGTAAACACGTTCTCCTGCCTAATTCCTAGCAGGGACAAAAAGGAGAACTGCGTGGACTGACCTGACGGATGAACATTTTGATGACCTTTTCAATTGCCTTCTGTTTTTACGAAAGGGAGCAAACACAGAATATCTCGGGTAGATTTGCTTAAACCGTTCAGACTCAGTCTGCCAGGAGGAATGGCCTATAATAACTGAGCGAGGCAGGATCTGATCTTGAAAGGCAGGGCTTGCCCACGCTGAAGTGCAAATATGGCTTGAGTCAAAATGTAATTGTGCAGTATTGAAATGATTTGCTAGTTATGCAACTCTTTTTACCGTCATAAACTTAAAAAGTAATTGTGAGGCTGTCTGATGGGTGCACGGGAGTTCATTATCCCCCTCTACTTTTATATATGTTTGACATTTTCCATAATAAAAATTTTAAAGTAATTGTTAGTGATGTCATTATTGAATAAAGGAGCTATAAACGTGCATGTTTGGCCTGGACAATTTGTAGCTAATCTGGTATCATTTAGCCACGTTTAGCACTTGACCGCTCAGTGGGCCATGGGCCAACATAGATTTGGAATGCAGGCATTTCAGTTTCCAGGGCTATCCTTCGCCAGGATAGGGTGGCATGGGACAGTTTCCCCAGGCAGCCCAGAATGGGTTACTGCCTCGCTCAGGGAAAACTTGACAGGCAGGCTGTGTCGTTGGGCCACCCAGTGTGGGCACAGCCAAATCTCTGCTAGGGCTCAGTTTGGAAATGATAAGCCTGGGTGGGATTAAGGAGGAATAGGAGAGAAAGGGCTGAGAATGACCAGGCAGGTGAGAGATTAGGTCAAAGTAAACAAAGACCACAGGCTGATCCCCGACTCTCCCTCCCATACTGGAGCTTAGTACCATATTGTACTGAAATTTCTCATCCTGCGGGAGGCACTGCATGAAATCAAGACCTACCTGCTCAACTCCACTGAGTCCTAAAGGAATCTGCTCCCTTTAGAATCTCAGATTTGGAGAGACGTCAATCATTCTTCTAGCCTGATCATCACTGAGGACTTCACAGAGGTGGTCAGTGAGAAAATTTAAAAAAAAAAAAAGTTTTTTTTTAATGTTTATCTTGATAGAGAGACAGTGCCTGAGCAGGGGAGGGCAGAGAGAGGGGGAGACACAGAATCTGAAGCAGGCTCCGGGGTTTGAGCTGTCAGCACAGAGCCAGACATGGGGCTTGAACTCACAAACTAGGAGATCATGACCTGAGCCGAAGTTGAATGCTTAACTGACTGAGCCACCCAGGCATCCCTTTTGAATGAATAAGTAAATTATCTTTTTAAAAAGTTTATTCATTTATTTTGAGAGAGAGAGAGAGAGAGAGTGAGAGAGACAGAGCAGGGGAGGGGAGAGAGAGGGAGAGAGAGAGAGAGAGAGAGAGAGAGAGAATCCCAAGCAGGCTCCTTGCTCTCAGCACGGAGCCCTATGTGGGGCTTGATCTCACGAACCATGAGATCATGACCTGAGCCGAAATCAACAGTCAGACGCTTAACTGATGGGGCCACCCAGGTTCCCCTGAATGAATAAGTAAATAGAACCTAGTTCTTCTGAAAGCTCAGCGCAAATCCAAGACATTAGACGCGAAAGAAGAGTTCTTACTTTTGATTATTGTTCTCCCTCCAATGCTCGATGTTAGCCTGTCTCTCTGGTGTCAGAAATGGAGATTTATTTCAGGTTTTGGGAGGTCATACTGACAAGTGCTGAAAAATGCCTGCTTCTGATATTTCTGAAGGCTCTTTAGAACTTGACTCTTTGATCATACGTATGTTTATCATCCCAGTTTCCAGTCTCCATTTACTATTTCATGGTTGTAGGCAAAGTAATAAGCCCGGGAGATATAAGTTTTTTTAATGTTTGTTTGTTTCTGAGACAGAGGGAGACAGGGCACAAGTGGGGGAAGGGCAGAGAGAGAGGGAGACACAGAATCCCAAGCAGCCTCCAGGCTCTGAGCTGTCAGCACAGAGCCTGACGCAGGGCTCAAACCCATGAACCGTAAGATGATGACCTGAGCCGAAGTCAGACGCTCAACTGATGGAGCCACCCAGGCACCCCAAGTTTTCATAACTTAATCTGGGTGAAACCAGAGAGGATACAAACTCATCTGCGTGGAACGGCGTGATGCCCCGAAGCGAAGAAAGAAGCCTCGCACACATCTCCAGACTGTCCGTATCTTCCTGGGCCTTCCTGGATTTTCTGGTTCCAGAAATATCACAATGGGGCTGTGTACAATTTCTGCATTCCATTGGTTTAAATTTTCTGCGCCTTTCTTATACAGTTTCCTTCTAGAGTGAGTTGTATCCTTCCAAAGCAGAAACATGTTTGGCAAGCTGCAAATTCAGGCAGACAATTTTGTCTGGAGTACTGGATCTATTCCTACAGCGGTATTTATCCAGAATCGTCTCTGTACTTGCACTGCCAATCTTTTCCAGCTGTAACAGCCATAGCAGTTGCCTCGTCTTCAGCAAAGAGACCCTGTTGTTAAATCATTAGATGTTAGGTTTGGAAGGCTAGAACCATTCATGGGGGCAATTTTCCTCATTGAGGCCATTTTATTGGCTTCCCTTTCAAGCAAGAACCAGAAATAGGAATGCTATCTACTCTAATTTGATAAAGCCACTCACTTTCACTTTCTTGGGCAGTGAGTTTTGGGTGCTTTTCAGTGTTCCCCCTTTTTAGTAACCTCATCATCTTCCTCAGTTTGGCTTTCAGTAAATTCTTGGATTTGGAGGAAAGGGCATTCAGTTGATACAAGAAAATAACAAACACCTTTGTATTTTTTGGATCTTCGCTTTGAAGAAACAATAAAGGCAGGTGTTTTCAGTTCACAGTCACAGCAATTGGTCACAGCTGGTGACCCTAGCTTCCTTCTGGTCTTGATAATCATCTCTTTGTAGTCACCTGGAGCACCAGGCTATAGAAATAATACTAATAATTGCAACCATTTACTTATTTCATACTGCAAGCCAGGAAGCATGGGAGGCACTTTACGTATATTCTTTTTCTCAATTCTTGCCGTCAAATTGGAGAGTGTTATGATTTTACACACCAGGAAACTGAGGCACAGAGAAATTAAGAAAATTGCTCAAGGTCATATAGCTTCACTTTGTCTCATGCATCTAGGGTATATAGATATCATGTGTATAGGTGGCACTCAATACATATTTGTTCAGAGACAGCTTCTGCAGCTTTGAGTCCCTCTGTAGGGACAGAGTCAATACACTTGAGGGTGGACTAAGCCCATGGGAGAGAATTAACAGGGATACGAAGTGGAAAGAACAAGAACAAGACAGGAAGTTCAGACGCTTTTCGGGTCCCAGCTCTTGCCATTCCTAGGGCTGTATTCACCCGATTCCCTTTTACCTCTTGAGGTTCATCCTACTGTAAGTTAAAAAAAAAACCCTGCTTTTCACTTCCTTCCTTCCCTCAGAAATTTGCGGTTTTTCCATTTAGTCCAGGATATAACTGAAAATATATGATGCTGAGGATTTACTTCAAAATAATATTAGGATGGTGTAGTGGGTGAGGATGTGGGTAGGGCGGGACTGGCCATGAGTTGATGTGTTTTTGAGGATGTGTGATGGGTACATGAGGGTTTATTATACTATCTTGTTTAGTTTTGTGTGTTCTAAATTCTTCATAATAGAAGTTTATTTTTTTTTAAATTTTTTTTTCAACGTTTATTTATTTTTGGAACAGAGAGAGACAGAGCATGAACGGGGGAGGGGCAGAGAGAGAGGGAGACACAGAATCGGAAACAGGCTCCAGGCTCCGAGCCATCAGCCCAGAGCCTGACGCGGGGCTCGAACTCACGGACCGCGAGATCGTGACCTGGCTGAAGTCGGACGCTTAACCGACTGCGCCACCCAGGCGCCCCCATAATAGAAGTTTAAACGAACTGCAGCAGCACTAACAATAAAAACCACAGACTAATGGTCCCCAAAAGATGGATATGACCTAACATTTCCTAACCAATGGAAAGCCTTTCTCCATTGCTTGGAAGCTTGGAAGAGGAGACAGCAAGCGAGGAGGGCTCGAAAGAGCTCGGTTGATGATAGCCTGGTTCCCTTTCTGGGTTGAAATCTGAAAAGAGTAGAGAACGTGAACGGAAGCCTTTCAAAGTGAGCATTTCGTGCTTTTCCATTTTTCCCTTCACACATACCCCCTCAATGGGGTCTTGAGCAGTGCAGTAATGCGGCTTTGGGAGGCACCTTCTCATTCATTAATTCATCCATCCATTCATTCACTCATTCAGGTAATGTGATCTGACTCAGGAAACAGAAAAGCCTTGCTAATGCAATGTCTGGCATATAGGTGGTACTCAATAAATATTTGTTGAGTTAATGAATGGATGAAGGGAGATGCTATAAAGAAACACCTTTAATTATGGAACTCTTTTGACATTACATCAATATTCAATCTTCTGCATTTAGAAACTGCCAGAGCCTGCTACAAATTCTATTTTGAAGGCCGCAATAACTTGGCCAGGAAAACATTTCTGCTGAAATTTTGCATAGACATCCACAGCTTGAGATTTGTTCTAAGTGACAAGAGTTTGAAACCCCTAAATCAAGTTTTCTGGCTTTGAGTGACAAGGATGTCAAAAAGATGGAAATTAATCTTTCAAAATATGGTTTTTGCTTGTTGAACTGAAAACCTTCTATTTTCTTCTGGGTAGAGAAGCTCTTTCAATACGATGAATTCATGATGTAGATTTAATTGCCGTAGTAATTTCAATAGCGTTTAATTTTTAAAGGCAGTAACAAGCTTCTGTTATATTTAATTGATGAGAATCTAGATTGACTAGTATATATATATTTTTGAGATTAGATATGGAGACTACCCAATGTTTATCAATGTCTCCATTTATAGTGTTCATTCAAACCACAGCTATTTATTGAGTACAAGGTACTGTGTGCTGCCTAAAAGAATGAGAAGGTATGGCTTATACCTTCAAGGAATTAATAAGCTAATAGGGGAGAGAAGCTGTATAATTTTGGGCTTTTTTATAGGCAAGTTGGTTGCTTTAAAAATAAAGAAAGAAATTGTCATAAATTATGCGCTGCCGTCTGGCATGAACCATGCTGTTCCAGCACATTCTATCCACCAAGCAGCATTCCTGCAGGGCAATGCATGATGATAATTCTTCATCCCACTGCTTTTATTTGTCTTCAAACATGTGAAAGTAAACATAACTGTAGCTAAGAAAAACTGAGAAGTCTGAAAAGTTTGCGTAACTTTGGTGGCCCAGACACGTCTAGTGGTCAGAAAACACTCTTCCCTTTTTTTTTTTTAATAGACTATTTTGAGAACAGTTTTAAAGTTACAGAAAAATTGCTGTGGCTATATAACATGTTTATGTAATTAATGAACCAGTAGCGATCATTAGCTAACATCCATACTTTATTCAGATTTCCTTAGTTCTAGCATGGTCTCCTTTTCGCCTAATAAGGATAACCTGAAACTGAGAGACAACAGAAGGAAATAATATGGAAAAAAAATAAGGTTTTACTGGCTACTGTGTAACTAGAATCCACAGACCAACGCCTTTCATGGGGACAGCTATGGGATCATTTTGCCTATGGTTTCTGCACCTGCCTCCATTTTGGGAGGGCCATTTGACTCCTTTCCAAGCGTTAGCCTGAAATGATCAGAAGGGCTCATTAAGATTTTTCCCTAAAATAGGGAGTAATTTGTCATCAAAGTTGAATTCAAGTCTACTCTTCAAGAAAAACAGAAACATCATTGTAAAATGATTTCACTGACTTAGCTCACACTTAGCCATCAGATTAAAACCAATATGGATATAGATTACATTTACCTTTATTATTCTGGGCCCCTCTTTGATGTCTTTCCCCACTGTGTGCTGACTCAGTTTGGACATTTCAGGGTTCTGAAACTCCCTCCCAACCCAAGAACGTAAGAAATGTACGAGAAAGTGAAAATAACCTTCATGGGACACACCCTCCACACTAGGTATCAACTCTGCCTTGGCCGCACCAAGTTATGTTGGCCCTGTTAGAATCCTGTGTTGGCTAGAGATTGCTTTCTCCACTTTGTGGTAAAACCTTGTAGAAATGAAAGGTATCCACTGGAGGAAACTAGAATTGGCCCCTGAGCAAACTAACACGAAAACACCAATTCCATCTTCCTGCGAATGCCTTAGAGTGCTTTGTAAGTAGTTACTTGTCTTTGGGCCCCTCGTGGATCTTTGTCTGAACTTTGAATCATTTTTCTTAGTCAGAAGATCCATGGATCCCAAGTTAGGACCTTTTTGTTAAGCCTGTCCTGAACCCACGTGTGATTTCTATTCTACCTAATTTTTTTTTTTTTTTTTTTTTTTTTTTTTTTTTTTTCCCTGAGACACTTAGAAGCATTTATGGCTTGCTGGATCATTTGTTCTTATTTCAATTAGAATTTATTCATATGCTACTCATTTTCTGACGTCTCATTTTGACACCACCTGAATTATGTTTAAATCTGAAAATGGACTTTCAGGCCAGACTGGGTTCTACGGATACAAAAGAGTTTATTGAAAACAGGGGAGAAAATATCACTGTGGACTGGAATTCGTCAGGAAAATTTTAATGGAAGAGGCTTGAATAGGCCTTAGAAGCAGGGAAGGCAGGTCAGAGTCAGGGTAGCAAGGACACCAACGTCATAGGTAGTGTGTGATATGGCAAATATCCTACTTGAAGCAACGACGATATGGAAGGCAGAGGCGAGATAAAGTTCAAGGAAGTAAAGTGGGACCGCTTACCTGAAGGTTGTTGGTACTAGACTAGAGAGGATTGGACCTCAGGCCGGTCTAACACCTGAGTCTGACAAAGCGTTCTACATCTGAGAACTTGTCTTAATCCAACCAGGCTCATAGCAACTGCTTAGGGCTAGGTTGAGCTTGTTTTGTACCCCTGACTTCCATCTGAGAGGCAGGTGGAAACGTGGTGATTTTCCAGAACAGTTAGGTGATGGTGGGGAATGGGCAGAAATGTATAAATAAACCTGTGATGATGGCAGAGCTGAGCCAGGGCCAAGTGGAATCCTCCCTCCATGCAGAGGTGTCATCATTAGCAGCTCTGTGGCCTCGTGGGGACTTGGAAGCCCACATCAGTGCAGGGGAATGTGAGGTGTCATCTCCGTTTCTGTGTGACCTTCCCTGTATGTTTCCATATCTTTTGCCTTTCAAGAAATGTTATGTCGAACAAACTGTTGATTGCCAGGGGGGAGGTGGGTGGAGGATAGGCAAAGTAGGGGAAGGGAATTAAGAGGTTCAAACTTTCAGTTCTAAAACAATTAAGTCAGAGAGGTGAAAAGTACAGCATAGGGAATACAGTCAATAATTTTCTAATAATGTATGGTGACAGATGGTTACTACACTTACTGTGTGGTGAGCACTGAGTCTAGAATTGCCGAATCAATATGTTGTACACTTGCAACTGCTGTAACATCGCATGTTAATTATGCTCCAATAAAAATAATGGGAAATAAAAGAAATTTTATGTCCATCAGCACTGCTGAGTCAAAGTGCAGAGAAAACTAACACATGCTGACCGTGTACCAGGTGCCTCACTCCATTATTTGTTCTCATTCTCACAATAAGTATAGTAGGGAAAGTGAGACATGGAGAGAAGGTAACATTTGAAACCAGTCTCACATGGTTCCAGAGCTCCTACTCTTTCTCACACCGTTTCGTACAATGAGCTTAAATATTCTCAACAGCAGGACATCATCATGAAGGGGACATTTCTGGAAGATTAATCTGGTAGCCAGCCTGGAGTGGACTGGAAAAGGGGGAGACTGGAAGGAAAGAGATTAGGTTTAACATTGTATTTCAATAACATATGGGCTGTGTGAAAATGTTCTTCCGTAGAAAGAGTAGTTTTTATAGACTTTTTTTTTTTTTAGAAATTGACAAGCTGATTCTAAAATCCATATGAAACACAAAAAATCTAAAATAACCAAAACAATTTTGAAACACAAAGTCAGAAGACTCACACCATATGAATTCTAGACTTACTATGAAACTATAGTAATTAAGACGTTGGCCTAAGTATAGACGTATAGATGAAAAGAGCAAAATTGAGTCTGGAAATGGCCAATTTATTCCTGACAAAGATGCCAAGGAAATGCAGTGACAAGAGTAGTCTTTTCCACAAATGATGAATGAAGCAATGATAACAATAATAAACCCAGACCCTTAACTCACACCATATGCAACAAATTACACAAAATGGATCATAGACCTAAAGGTAAAAACTGAAACGATACAGTTTATGGAAAATGCATAGGAATAAAATCTTCGTGCCTTGGATTAGACAAATTTCCCGAGGACACAAAAAGCAAGCACTATAATGTTTATTTATTTTTGACAGAGAGAGAGAGAGACAGAGAGAGACAGAGAGACAGAGCATGAGTGGGGGAGGGGCAGAGAGAGGGAGACACAGAATCTGAAGCAGGCTCTAGGCTCTGAGCTGTCATCACAGAGCCCTATGCGGGGCTTGAACTCATGGACCGTGAGATCATGACCTGAGCGGAAGTCGGAGGCTTAACTGAGCCACCCAAGCTCCCCAAGCAAGAACTATAAAAAAAAAAATTGACAAGTTGAACTTTATCAAAATTTAAATTCTTTATTCTTCAAAAGACACGGTTAATGAAATGAAAAGTCAAGCCACAGACTAGGAGAAAACGCTTGCAAAACACATATCTGAATGGAATCCAGAATATATGTAGCTTACAGAGTATATAGAAATCTTACAAGTTTTAAAATAAAAAGACAGAAACTTGATAAAAAGTGTGCAAAAACTTGAGCAGTTTGCCAAAGATATATAAACATATGAAAAGACTCTCAATATAATTAGTCATTAGGAAAATTCAAATTAAAACCACAAATAGATATTGCTACACACCCACTAGAATAGCTGAAATTAAAAAAAATCTGACAATACCAAGCATATAGCAGGGATACAGAGCAATTCCTAGATACTTACCCAAGATAAATGAAAGCATATGTCCACACATATGTCATATAAGGCTTTTTGCTAATAGCAAAAATGGGAAAAGATATATATCAGCTAATGAATGGATGAACAACTGTGATTCACTCCTATATAATATTCAGAACTATTACACTCAGGGAAAGAAACCAGACATAAAAGAGTATATGTTGTATGATTCCATTTATATGAAATTACAGAAAATGTAAAAATAAAGTGACAGAAGGCAAAGCATTTTCTAGGCCAAGAACTAGGGGAGGAGATTGATGGTAAAGGGGCAGAGGCAACTTTTTGGAGTGGTAGTGGTTACATACATGATTATACACATTTGTCAAAGTGTATAAAATGCCTTTAAATAGGCACATTTATTATATGCAAATAATACATCAATAAATCTGATTTAAAAATAGTTTCATGCCTTAAAGAATTGGTAGATTTTTAAAATCTAAATAATAACAATTATGTTAACCAACTTACATTCGAGTTGACATTGGCCTTGGCTTGAGAAAGTTTATAGCTAAATCTAAGACCCAATCAGAGTAACCACGAATGCCCTTTGGATTAACAATGCACTTTCTCTGGGTATGGTTAACATTTTCGATTTCCTTTTAATAAACCTACCTTTTGCATGTCTTTTACTATTGGACATTTAAGAGCCTTCTTAGAAACAGGCAGAGCATAAAATAAAATCTGAAACATACATAGAGTCAAAAGGAGATAGGGACAAATTGAGATTAGCAATTGAGAGGATAGGACAAAACCGTATGCCCTTGACTAGATAGATAGATAGATAGATAGATAGATATGCATAACTGGGCTTGTTTCTGATTCAGTTTGCCTCTTTGCTGATGGACAGGTCCAAGGTAGAACAAGCCACTGTTGTGACAAGGCAACAGAAGGTCAGACCACTCATAACTGATTCCAACAGTAACTTCTTTATAGGAAGGAAAACTGCTTAACTGTGTATAATCTGGAAATTATAACTTAATAAAGACCGTCTTAACAAAAGTGCTTTATAAGGTCAGGCATTTCAAATGGGCAAAGATATATTTTTACCGTGTTGAGTGATATTATTCCTTTCACTATGTAAAGATGTAGCTCACCTACCGAGAAAGGTTCTTCAGAGGAACAGTACCTACAAAGTTTGCCTACTCTGGGAACTAGAATGTTCTCTGTATCCATCAAGGAGGATTTACCTAAGGTCCCTAATATGTATTGATATCTGGAAGGTTCTTTATTTGGGAACTTGATAACCAAAGGATTTATTTTTTTAATTAATTAATTAATTAATTTATTTTAACGTTTTTGTTTATTTCTGAGACAGAGAGAGACAGAGCATGAACGGGGGAGGGGCAGATAGAGAGGGAGACACAGAATCGGAAGCAGGCTCCAGGCTCCGAGCCATCAGCCCAGAGCCCGACGCGGGGCTCGAACTCACGGACCGCAAGATCGTGACCTGGCTGAAGTCGGACGCTTAACCGACTGAGCCACCCACGTGCCCCGAGGATTTATTGAGAATAACCTGAGTCTACACTATGGAAGGAGAAAACAAGATTCAGTAACAAGTAAAAAAAAAATTATTGCAAGAATTATGAAGGATATAAAAGAGGCTCTGAAATCAATTTCTAGTTCCTTCTCATTGTCGAACAAGTGATGATTTTAGCCAGTACGTTCTGGTCTTGAACAAAGACCTCTCCTCCCAGATTCCAAAGTTCTCCTTTTACAGCCAGCTTGTCCTTGTCCGATGCAGTCTGGGATGAACTGATATCATCTCATTATTAGAACTCTCTTAAGGTTTTCAGATTATTCTATATCTCTGTTTACTTGATTGTGCAAAGCTTAAAAAAGACATTACCACATGCCTTTGGAGGAGGCTTTTCTTGGGCTAGTATGCTCGGTAAAATGTGGCTGCCCCTTTCCTGGGTTACTTAGCTAATGTACCTGTCTGTCTATTCTCAAAATTTCTCTTCTGCCACTTTGCCTGCCATTCTGCTGCAGTGGGAAGGGTTATCATCTCTTCCAGGGCTGGGGAGATTGTCAGTCTTTCATTGGGCCCATCTCACATACCAATCGTTGCCATTAGTCATTGCCACGACACCTGCAAACACACCAATACATCCCAGCAGCAGGAGCTCAGGGGACTTACCACTTTCATCCCAGCATCCTAGAGGCAATGTGGGAGCAGCCCTCAACAGGATGGTAGCAATTTTGCAAAGACCCTTTGGGCAGAAACTAACAAGCGCTGGAAAACCAAAAGGTGACCCTGCGGAGCAGACCATCCCGGCACTGCTTTCTGTCTAGACCTGAGATCATTCTTAGAGAAGTCACTGACCTGGGTAAGGCAAGACATACACCTTTGTCTTCGAAGCAAAACTATAACTACAGGGGGAAGATCCTGCCAGTTTATGCCTACATCAAATAGTTCTTGGTCCAAGACAGTAGTTCTTGAGTTTTAGTATTCATCAGAGTCATCTGTATCATTTGCTAAAACACAGATGGTCCTGTATTGCTCTTATAAATTCAGATTCAGTAGGTGTTAAAGCCCAGGAATCTGATGTTTAATCACGTCCCCAAGGAAATTCTAAAGCAGGTCCTTTAGCCAATCCATTGAGAACCATGGAGTTCTTTAAGAGAAGAAGTGGGTCTGATACTAGTCAATGACACTGAGAATCCTAGAAGACCAAAAGTCAAATCACAGGCTTCAGTTCTTGGTATATGAATTAATGGTATAGGGTAATATCAATATCCAAGGTGTTAATTTAAAAAATACACATTGCTGGGCTCCATCCAGACCTCCTGGAAGCAGGACTTAGGAACCGGCTTTCAAATAAACATTCCCAGGGTTCTTAGGCATGTTGAGGTTTGAAGGCTTCAGAAAGAGAGATCTTGCATTAACTAGTTTCACACTCATTTACGAGGAGTACCCACTGAAAGCAGGCTGATTAGAAAACACCATAGTATGGAAGCTTCTAGCAAATGTGGTAGTAGGCAGCAATGGCCTAATTAAAATTCAAATCTCATCTCTTACTCCTAAAATTCAATTCTACTGCAACGGCAAAGAATTACCTCTGCATAATGAGAGGAACGGATGAGACTAACTTGAGTTTGAGATTTGCCGCGTGTGTGTGTGTGTGTGTGTGTGTGTGTGTGTGTGTGTTTCCCCTTTACCCTTTTGAGCGGAGTAAATAATGGCCATGTAGTAACCTCAATAGTTGCTCTTTTGGTAACAGCCCAGAGCCAAGAATGCACTGTTTTCTTTTTCTGCTTTGATATCTTAATGGAATGAATGTGATATTATTTATCAACTGTAAGCTTGATGGAATATATCATATAAATCATCTCAAATGTTATTTGCCACCTGCCTGCCTGGTCTGAAATGCATGCTGGCTTAATTAATCTAATTAGTCAATGCACAGATCAGGAGCACATTTACAGCTTCTCTGTCATCATAAATAAACTAGTTTTTGTTTTCATAGGCTAAATAATTCATTTTAAAGATGGATACTAGGAAGAATCGGGGAGAGCTGACCTCTATTAGAGTAAAACATGGAATAACGATGACAGGGTTTTCTTTTTGTTCTGTGTGCCCTCCATTAACCTTCTATTAAAATACTCCTTTGTGGGGGAGGCTAGGAGGGAGGAGGTGACACGTGGCAGAGATGTCATGCCCTCCCACCTTGAGAGGCATACCTGCCATTTGCTAAGAATGAGCTGACCCATTTTAAACCTCCTGATTGAAAGACGCATGGATTCTCAAGCACACGCATATGCACTAGAGAGCTGAGGACCACAGATGCTGTAAATCCAGGAGCCCACGCTGCTGGTTGAGGACAAATCCAAAAGGAGAGAAGAGAGTAAGTAGCGGGTGAGAAATGAAGGAAGCACAGTTAACAGGTTGGATGTTGCGCAAGATCAATTGTTTCTTTTTACAGCCATAGCCACCTGGTACAGCCAGGTGCAGTCCCCGCGTTCAGGACGCACTCCTACCTGAAGACAACGGAGTCACGCAACATGGAAGCTCTGAAAGAGACAGTACACGAGAGACAGTAGTGTAATGGTTAACCCCCCACGTCCATAGTTAAATCAACCTGAACTTGTAGTCTATCCTCTACTATTTCTATGCTGCGTACCTTGAGACAACCTACTTAACTTTCCTGTGTCCTACGCCTCCTCAGTATAATGTGGATACCTGATAGGATTGTTTGACATACTAAGTGAGATCATTTGAGCACTTAGCACATGATCTGCTTCTAATATATTCGTGGGGCTCAGGGCAAGAGTATTGATCTCCTTCATCCCCAGAGCACTTCTTGTACTGCCCCCCTCCTCATTGCCACCCGGCCAACAGCCTCCCCTTGGCTTTTCCTTGGTCTCAGGAGGAAGTATATAGGGAAGAGGCCCATGTTGGAGCTGGAAGCAGGTTTAGCTCATTTGGGCAGAGAATTCCTACATCAAAGGGTGAGCAAGAAAGAAGGGGTGTGGTTATGTAGAGTTGAGCAGTGGGTTCTCCAGCTCCTCTCTTGGGTTAGCTCATTTTAGAAGCTTGGATCTGTCTAAAGGAAAAAAAAAAGTTGTCACAAAGCAATAGAACTGCAAATCACGAAGAGTGAGCATTAATATATGCAAACTAAAAAAAAAAAAAAAGTACCACCATCACCAACCAGAATCGTGTGCCGACTGTGACACATGAATCTCATGTTATTACAAATGCATGACAACTTTACAGAAGAGGGTGGAGGGTAAAGGAGCTGACCTAACTAACTCTGGAAAACAGTATTTTGACTGGGAGCTGTCAGGAATCACACTGGTTGTTAGCTGGCAAGTGTGTTTCTTCTGGTGGTACAGATGAGCAATTCTAGAAATGTTCTACATGTGGACTGGGGTTGAACACATGAGTGAATGGATGATGATGGGTCGGGGCAGCTGAGGTTTCTCAGTGTTGGAAAGGGAGGTTACAGATGTAGTTCTGAGATTAGAGACCAGCACATCAGCTTTTACTCAGGTTTCACTTAATATATACACAGATGGATAGATGCAGAAACAATTACAGGTGTGTGTGTGTGTGTGTGTGTGTGTGTGTGTGTGTGTTGCTAGACACACACATATTACCTGGTTCTATTACTTAAGAAGGCTTGGAAGCAACAGCACCTGGTAGCAATAGGCACATAGAGCATCAAGGTCTTAATTCCAAAATTCTGTTCTCCAATAAATGGAACCAAATTTCTTTGGAGAAATGGGTGATTCTAGGGCTGGGGCAAGGGAAACGTACAATGAACATGGAACACACTGTAGTACCAAAAACTAAGGAAGTACTCACAAAATTAAAGAATGAGGTCATATTAAAGGGACACAGGAACCACTCGAAAGAGCTCCCATTGGCCAAAGCTGGACTTTGAACAACAAAATACATAACACAGTATTGGATTATAACCCAAAGTACAAAATAAATATCCGTGAGTAAAAATACAAAGCCGTGTATAAATACACAAGTCCATAGTGCAATAGATAGATGATAGATGATAGATGATAGGAAATAAATAATAGATGATTGGTAGATAGATAGATGATAGGTAGATAGATAGATAGATAGATAGATAGATAGATAGATAGAATAAAGGAGAAAAGACAATTCTTCCTTATAGAAGAATTCAAGACAATGTATCTAGATGGTCCCCACTCTAATATGCCTAGAGGTGTAGTTAGCCAACCGCCCCCAGCCCCTCACTTTGAACTGGAGCAGGGAAATATGAGGGCCATGACAGACCAGAGGAGATTTAAGAGACCTGGCCAATATATGAAATGGAATATCCTGGGTAGGAGCCTGGCACAGAAAAATAAAAGGGACACTAATGGAAAATCCAAATAAATCTGGAGTCTAGTTAATAGCAATAAATAAATAGTGTTGTTTCTTTTGACAGATGTACCATGGTGATATAAAATGAACTGAAGGGTGTATAGGAACTCCATTACCTCTG
This sequence comes from Felis catus, assembly GCF_018350175.1. Lineage (NCBI taxonomy): Eukaryota > Metazoa > Chordata > Mammalia > Carnivora > Felidae > Felis > Felis catus. The sequence goes on along the minus strand of NC_058375.1, from coordinate 205,419,954 downwards.
CAGCTTTTCTGGAAACAAGCAGTTTTTCGAAAACAAGAAGAGTTTACCTAAGGGGCACTCTTTGGTGCAGCATGCCCACTCCAGTTATATTCCATACATCACTGAAGCAGATGGGAGCCTAGCTAAGGAATGATTCGAGAACCCTGAATGAAATGTTAAGGTAGGCCCAGATTGCATTACTCTTTTCTCACACCTGGCCCAAACCAGGCCTTTCCTTTTTGCACGGGAAAAAGATGGCCTGAGAGCTTGAGGTTCAATCCGATATCGTAAATGGTAGACTGGCCAAACACCCTCTGAGCTCATTGTCTTCTGGCATTCACCGCAGCAGCCACACTTAGATAGTCTGGCAGAAGTTATTCAATTTTCCTTGCAGCAAGAGAATCATCATTAACTACGGCACAGAACACAGATGTCTGGCTTCTAGAGAGTTTTTGAGTTTTTCATAGTGGAACTGTCCCATAAAATCTGCCAACATTATTGCAGCTAGATGGTAGTCACGTTTCTCACGGCTAACCCCCAAATAAATAGAGATGATGGGCTTTGTACAAAACGTTTAAATACGATTCTTGAACTTTGTTACATTAACCTTTGTCAAGTGGCCACTGCCTTCGCTACTCAGGACTCTGATGACTTCTTACTGTGCGACACAAGTCATCTAGGTTTTAGGCAGGGAAGTTTCTAGAAATGTATCTCAACAAAAAGACAATGTGCGGAGTTTCTAGACCTCTCCCTCCTACGTCCTAAGGTCATTCTGTGTCGGCAAGGTTCACAGGCCCTGTGCCTCTTCTGATATACAAACCATGGGCAATAAATTAGAATATTTCACGCGGTAATTAATCTGGGGCTTGGCTATTTCGTTCCAATTGGCATCTTTCATTTGACTTCCAGTCAGCGCCATGACATATTTACATTTTGCGTTAAGCAAAGAATAAACTCTGGGGGAGGGGGGGCACCACTAAGAAACAACTTTTTGCCATCCCAGTACGCAGATTTACAACAGAGCTGTCTGCCAAATTAAGGTTGAGGTAGAGACAAACTGTTTAATTGGCACATCGGAGTCACAGGAGCCACTTATTGTGAATAGCTTTGGAGACAACAGGAGTCCTCTGGTTATGTTCCAAGGATTCCGGCTGTATTTAAACACTTCCCTTGTAGAGCAACACTGATAATTTTGTATGCTACATTTATTTTCAGTTTATCCTGTTTCTTACCCTCAATGATTTACAAGGACCCTCACAGAATCCTGAAATCAACCTTCCCCCTACCCCACACTGCTGCCGTGTTCTGTTCCGTAGCATGCTCTGGATTTCATCCGGTGATAATAATCACAGAGGGGCTCCTCTTGGTTTCCTTGTTTGTGCAGCAATCCCAATGGCGAGGCCAGCGAGAAGGTTAAATTAAAAAACAGATTTACAGCAGCCTGGCAGCTGGCCACCCGCCCTGGTGGCACTGAGTGAGAGCTGGGGGGCCCGCGTTGCTTTGAGGCGCTTCGAGGCAGCCGAGTTGGGAAAGCAGAACGCCTCCTGTCAATCTCTGTCAGTGTCTCCTGGTGGTCTTCTCTGGCAGCTTTGTCTCCTTCTCGGTGATTCCAGCAAACAACTGAGTTATCCAACTAGGATAGATTTTCTTTCTTGACTCCTTTGCCCCAGTGATCGGTGCAATGTTCAGTAGCCTTGGGGCAAAATGCATATTCTTTTATTCATTTGGTTCTCTATTCCCTCACCTAATCAAGATGCGAGTTTTGTATTTACCTGAAATCGAGGAAAGACGTAGAGTCTCGAGTGAGACAGATTTGGGTTTGGGGCGGGGCTCCACCAGATTCTGACTGTGTTGCTTTGGCCGAGTTACTTCTCCTCGAGCAATCTCAGTTTTCCCCTCTGTCAAATGGACACTCCACCACTCAGAAGGTCGTAAGGATTTGTGAAAAGATCTCAATCTGAAAGGGAACTAGAAGGCATTAAATGGAAAATCGAATGCTTGCGCCCTCAGAACAGAAGTGAAGCACAGAGAGACCGATTTCCTGTAGTGCCTGATTTACATAAGATCAAGACTTATCTCCCGACCAAGGAACACTTGCCAAGAATCTCTCCCCATTCTCAAGCAAATGAGTTTACAGAGTGGACTCTGGCCAGACCTTCCCCTAGTAGCTATGGCGCGTGTTTGCAAATTGCCATTTCCTCTGCTGTTCCGGAATTAACTCAATGTCAGGTAATATGAGTTTGCCTCGGTTTACCTCTTTATTTAGACGGACAGATTAAATAAGTGATTTACTTCCGATGACGAATACAGTGCCAAGCCTTTGTGCCAGGTACTGCGGACACGGAATTATCATCCGACTCTAATCAGAAGTGGGTTGAATAGAATGTGAAGGTGTCTTTTCCCATCCTGCAGGAATTGAAATATTTAAGAAGAAGCAAAAGATACAGAAACCAGTGAGTCTCCATTGTGATTGTCCCTTGAGGGGAGAAATAAAGCATGATGATGTGAAAATGATTTATTTTGACCATGTAGGTAAAACAACAACAAAAACCTGATTGGTTTGACAACGAGAGGCCAGAGTGATTATGCTAATGTTCCAACAATAAAAGGAAATCTTTAGCTTGTTAACAAATTATTTTTCTTATGTACTCTGAATGCCTGAGTACCAATGATTAAGTAGTTGTGGAATCTTAGACAAATCCCTGGTATCCATGATGGAACACCATTTCTTCATAATAAATTTCTTCTGTTTCGTGATGGAAACAGGTCACCTATTTGGTCTTCTCTAGTGTTAACACTCTAGCTTTAGGATTTCGACTTTCCTTACCGATGGAAGCTGTAAGAACAATGATAACATAATAGCCCAGCAACAAACGTGGCATCTAAATGCTTCCTTACAGGAGCACCTGGGTGGCTCAGTCGGTCAAGCATCTGACTCTTCATTTAATCTCAGATCATGATCTCATGTTCATGGGATCGAGCCCAGCATTGTGCTCTGTGCTGACAGCATGGAGCCTGCTTGGGATTCTCCCTCTCTCTCTCTCTGTCTCTCCCTCCGTCTCTCTCCCCCTCCCCTTCTTACGTGTACCCTGTCTCCCAAAATAAATAAATAAATTTAAAAACAATAAATGCTTCCTAACATACTGATATTTCTTCCCCTTCAGGTCAAGCCCTGAATTACTACTGTGATAACATCAATCTCAAAATCAATTAAGATAAAATGAAATTTTGAGATAAATAGGCTTATGTCGACTGAAATGACAGCTGTAGCAAGAATGAGACGGTGGGAAACACTTTGATTCTGTGTGCGTCATAAGCGCACCGAATACTAAATCAAAAGTATTTGAGATTTCACTTCTCTCTTTTATGTAATTAGTAAGCACAGTTACTAGCGACGTTTTTTTAAATGTCAAATAAAAAATAGTACGAAGTAGGACCAAGTTGCAAAAGATCAATTAAGAAGGGAAGCAGGACAAAATGTCTAGTCAAAATGTTGGGAAATTGCAGTTCAAAATGAGCAGTTTTTCTTCTCTCCTTTTTTTCTCCCTCTCTTCTTGTCTCCTTTCTTCTATTTTTTCCCCCTATCCTCCTTCCGCCCTCCCTCCTCCTCTTTTTTGCTGTACAGTACAAAATACTCGCACTTTGCTGATCTACCTGGTGTTGAGGATTGATTCACTGCTTCCTCATTTTGGCAATTTAGGCAAGCTGATTCATCTCTCTCAATCTTATTATTACCATCTGTAAAATGGCACAATCAATAAGAATATCCGCCATAAGGTTTCTGCATGAATAAGATGAGATAAATAAAGTCCATACATGTGTTTTATAAACCACAGAACACTGGCATGCGTTAATATCACTCTGGCCTGTGGAGAGAGACATTTCCCTACCCTTCACCCTTCCCTCCATCATCCATGCCTACCCATTTCTTTTCCGTCTTGTTTTGCCTGCCCTATCACAAAGCACACACCAATCTGGGTAAACTAGAGAAATCTCCCCTCTTTCTTATTTTGGGAGACTTATTTTGTTATGCAACAAAGATAAATGTTTCAGAAACCACGTAAGAATAGAGGGTCAAAGATGTTGATCCCACCATACCAAAACCATCCTACCATTTTCCTGGGGGAGGAGGAAAGGTAATGATTTTCAGTCCTGTTGAGTACCTTGCATCCCTGGTACCAATGATTCAAATTACCTTTAGAGGACTGGTACGTACAGGCTTGTTGTTCTGCTCACCTGTATACTGTTTTCACTGATGGTTGGGCCAAACTACTCATAACCAATTGCCCAGTAGCTGTAGTTCCCCACATCCATGGGAGGAGGAGGGATAGGTGTCTGTGCTCCTCTTTGGCCCCATATAAACTACAGTTGACAAAGCATGTTTACATCTCTCCCCACCCTATTGCTGGCAGTTATGTTCATCATAAAGACCCCAGTTTAGTCCCTAATAGTCCAAGGCAATGCTTCTCAGACCTTAATGTGTGTACATATGAATCATCTAGGGTGCTTACCAAAATAAAGACTCCGATCCAGTAGGTTTGGGTGGAGCGCAAGATTCTGCGGTTCTCATAAACTCTTCAGTGATGCCCATGATTCTTGTCTGCACATGACACCTGGGGTAGCAGAGCTTAAGGGGGATGAGGAACAGGAACGAGGCAGCCCTAAAGCATTTTGCTTCTGGCTCAGCTGATAGCTGAGCACGAACTGTGAGAGGATGTATGATATTTCCCAACATCAGGTCAGGGTCCATGGAGACTGAACCGGTGCCCCCAGAGCCCCATGGGGAGTGCCCAATGGACCCGCCCATGAAAATGCATGCTCACCAGCTCCTGTTGGTATGTTTTTGAGCAGCATGCCTAAAGACATCAAGACATTTGTGTCTTAAAATCATCATCTTTTCATTCTTGCAGCCCTTCAGAAGGAAGTGAAAGGTATTGATCTTGCCTTCTAGCTCTAGAGTCAACCAAACCTTCCTTAGACACAAGGAGTGAAACTCTCTGTAGCTCCTAGGGCCATTGCTATGTTCCAGCTTTGTTCTGACAAGCAAGAGTTCTTTGTGGAAGGATGTATCCACTGAAGAAGGGCAAAGCACAAGGTTAGCCGATTTGTGGAAGACTGACTCAGTCTCACTGGGCTCCTCCTTTCTGACCACTCCTCTTCTCAAAGTGACACCCTCACCCCACCAAACGGCCACAGTGTGCATCTGTGTGATTGAGGGATGGAGGTGGGACTTAATGGCTTATTTTTCTTTGTGGTTGTTTTTTGGGAAGGGGAGAGGAGGGAAGGCTGTAAAGGGAGATGTGAGGGAAAATCAATGTCAGAGGCCTCTCGCCCAAGTTGATGGCCCCTGCTTCTGCCAGTGAGGCATAGAGTCAGGTGCTACGTTTCATATCTTCAGTCTTCATGCATTCGAAGAACACTGCAGAGAAGCTTATCCCTTCCTATTAAACGAGTAATGAGACTTCTTGTTCCCTCTGTATGTAATTCCTGTTCTTTTTCAACCCACTATATAACGCACGGGTTTATTTCAAACCTTATGTTCTCTGAGCCTGGTTTCCACATCCCGAATACAGGGGTAAAAATATGTTGGGTCATCATTTGAATTAAACTACATTAAATGAGATCATGTATGTAAAGAGGTGAGTACGTGCATTGCACATTTTAAGTGCTCGGTCTATTTTACTCTCATTATTCTAAGTAACTTTATCTTTTCAAGTTAAAAAATTTTTTTAATGTTTATTTATGTTGAGAAAGAGAGATAGAGAGCAAGTGGGAGAGGGGCAGAAAGAGAGGGAGACAGAGAATTCCAAGCAGGCTCTGCACTGTCAGCACAGATCCGGATGCAGGGCTTGAACTTGCCAACCATGAGATCGTGACCTGAGCTGAAATCAGGAGCTGGGCATTTAACTTACTGAGCCATCCAGATGCTCCTGAAGGTTTTTTTTTTTTTAAGTTTATTTATTTTGAGAGAGAGAGAGCGTGCACTTGTGTCAGCACGCAAGTGGGGAGGGGCAGAGAGAGAGGGAGAGAGAGAGTCCCAAGCTGCCTCCTCTGTCAGCACAGAGCCCAGCACAAGGCTGAATCCCACAAACTGTGAGATCATGACCTGAGCCGAAATCAAGTCAGACACCTAACTGACAGGGCCACCCAGGGGCTCCCTAAGTAATTTTATTTTTTAAATCAACATGGGTGTCCAAGTACTAAGCATTCGTCAGACCACTTGAGAAGTTGCTTGCCTGTTTGTATTTTTGTGTGTGGAAGACTCTGACGGCTGAGCTGGTTGTTTCCGGCACTGTAAGGCTCAGTACGAGTGTGTGTGTGCTGTTCCCATAAGCCCTCTCTGTTCCATCTGTGTTTAGAATTAATCCAGGGGCTCCTGGGTGGCTTAGTAGGTTGAGCATCTGACGTCGGCTCAGGTCATGATCTCACAGTTGACGAGCTGGAGCCCCGCGTCGGGCTCTGTGCTGACAGCTCAGAGCCAGGAGCCTGCTTCAGATTCTGTCTCCCTCTCTCTCTCTGCCCCTCCTCTGTTCATGCTCTGTCTCTCTCTGTCTCAAAAATAAATAAGCATTTAAAAAATTAAAAAAAAAAAAGAATTAATCCAGAGTGTGACTCTTGCTTACTTTGGGACAGTATTGGATTTTGATTCTGTCTTTGTTGGACTTTTTTTGGATTTTTACCAATTATACTGATGACGATAATAGTGGCAATTGTAGTAACAACTAAGACTTACACGATGCTAACCATACGCCTGGTACATTACTAAACCCCATACATGTATTAATTCTTATGACAACTTTGTGAGGTAGGTCCTATTATCCTCCTCACTCTTTGGAGGAGGAAACTGAGTCCCAAGAGTCACCAAAGGCACTTGGGCTAATCATGTGCCTTTTGATTACTCTTAGATCTACTGTGGTGGCAATAAGCACAAATTTTATGTTTGTTTTCTTCCATCTACACACAATGACTATCGTTTCTTTTGATACAGAGTCATGACCTACTCATCCGCTCTGTTTATGTATTCTTCTAACAGGAGAAAACACTCTTTGTTTATCAAATTTGAAAATAAGTGTAAAATCCAAGAGTAAGGCCTGCCAGCACTCACTCCTGAATGGTTCTAGAGTCCAACCAGTTCTGATGAATTGCAATGAATTTCCTGAAACCATTAAACGCGCCGTCATCTCTTGCCTGGATGTTTGCAGTAGCCACCTCTCTGGTCTCCCTGCTTTCATGCTTCCCTCCTTCAATCCATCCTTCACCCAGCACCCTGAGTGAGCCAAGTGTAAATCAGAGATTAACATCTCCCTATTAAAATCCCGTGAATGCTTACCCAGTAGGTTTAAAATACAAATCCACAAACATATCCGAAAAGCCCCACCCGGCACAGTCCTTGTCAGCCCCTCCACCTCATTTTCATTATCGCTTTCTGTGTGAGTCAGGTGCTCCAGAGAAACAGGACTGATAGGATGTGTATCTATGCAGAAGGAGATTTATTATATGCAATTAGCTCACATTGACTGTGGAGGATAACAAATTCAAAATATGCAGCGTGGGTCATCAGGTTGGAGACCAAGGAGAAATAATGTTCCACTTCAAGTCTGAATTCTGTTTGCCGTGGAACCGAAAGTAGCTGATGTTGCTGGAGAATTCTCTCTTGCCCAGAGGAGGCCAGTCTTTCGTTCTGTTCAAGTCTTCAGTTGATTAGATGAGGCCTACCCACATTATGGAGGGCAGTGTGCTTTACTCAAAGTACACCTATTTATGTGCTGGCTTCGGCAGCACATATACTAAAAGTCTACCTATTTAAACCTTAGTCTTATCCCAAAGCACCCTCATAGAAACACCCAGAATAATATTTGACCAAAATTTATGCAATCCCATGACCTAGTCATGTTGACACATAAAATTAACCATAACGTGCTCCCTATTCATTAAACTTAAACTTAATTAAAATTCCTTTGATTAATTAATTAATTAATTAAATCTACTCAAAGAAGATAGTACTCTTGGACCCAAAACCCTGAGTGGTCACCTGTGTTGCGTGATACTGGAAGCTCAGTGACATTCAGTCTTTCTCAAAATGTCTCCCTCCTGAACCATTGTAGCAATATCCTTGTCTGCTGATCCAAATCTACACTCTTCAAATCACCCCTAGTTAGATACCCTGGTACACTGTGTCCCAATGATCTCTGCTAAGTGTATGTTGCCTGAAGCCTTCTCTTCCATTTCTGTCACGTAATTGTATCAACTCAGATTAACTTGTTAGGGGATCCCTTGGGCTGCCATCTTGAAAGGTCTTGAGATGCTGACCTTGACGGAACGATAATTCAGAAAATGTCAGAGGTAGAAGGGACCCTCATAATCACCACATCCTCCTCTTCTTCTTGCACATGAAAACAATGAGGCCCACGGAGGGGAAATGCTTTGTGCAAAGCCAACCAATTAATGAAAGGACTCAGTCCAGAAGTTAAATCTCTTTAGTTTAAGGACCTACTTAACAGAACAAATTTCAGTGGAAGAAATTTTGTACCCACCAGTACTGAGTGACAGATCTGAGGAAAACAATGCTTGCTTGTTTTTAATTTTTTTAATGTTTATTCATTTTTGAAAGACAGAGAGAGACAGAGCACGAGCAAGGGTGGGGCAGAGAGGCGGGGGGTGGGGGTGGACACAGAATCTGAAGCAGGCTCCAGGCTCTGAGCTGTCAGCACAGAGCCCGACACAGGGCTTGAACTCACGAACCGTGAGATCATGACCTGAGCCGAAGTCGGATGCTCAACCGACTGAGCCACCAAGGTGCCCTGAAAACAGTGTTTTGAGCTTCTGGCAAAGGGGAATGTGTGTATGAGTATGAATGTGTATATGCAGGTGAGGAAACCACTGGGGTTTGGGAAGGCAAAAAGTAACGTCCTTTCGTCCTCTCGGGTCCAAAACAATTCACAAATAAATGATAAAATCCAGAGATGAAGATTAAAAAAATACATTTGCTTTATTACTGATAACACTGATTGGAAAATATGATTTCATATGTGCAGCCACAAGGCCTGCTTCAACTGTGGACCTCAAGAAAAAGGAGAATTTTAGCCAGAGACCAGAAATAAATATCCAAGATCACCGCTCACTACTGGCCCAGACCAGGCCTGGGACAAAGAGAACAAATCTCCACTGCTTATAGCCTTTGGATAAATGAACTCCACCCAGCCCCCATATGTGGACAGATGTTTGCCAGAGTCTGACTTCTCACCATTCCAATGAGTTGGTTTTCCTCTGTGGGAAGGAAAAAGGGGCTGTGGGAGCTGGCGGGAGTGACTCTTACACCAAGCCGAATCTTTCCAAGAAGAGGGAGGCAGGTAGGAGGACCCGCATAGAGACAGGACGCCAATGCTAAGCTGAAGAGAGCAGGGTTACAGGATGCATTGTTGGGAAGGACTTGGGCTTTCCTTCCGTAGGAGAATTCTTGCCAGACCGAGTTTATTTCCTGAGTGATCCAGACACCATTCTGCTGCTAGATCCTCCCCTACTTTATTGCATAAGCCTTAAAGGCAAGGCCTTATCTTCTTCTTCTTCTTCTTTTTTTTTTTTTTTTTTTAACTCCCTGGAACGTCACATGCTCCAATTTAATGTGTATAGAGAAGCTACGGACTAAAACTTTGAGGAAAGTGATAGTGTCAGTTGCTCACGTTTCCTGTGTCTTTTCTCCTTTCAGTAATTTCCTAACAGAGAGGCACTTCAGCATAAGGTGTGGGTTCTAAACCCGTAAGTCCACTTACTATGTGTGTTTGGTGACCTTAGACCATTATCTCTCCCCAATAAGTCTCAACGTTCTTCTTCACAAAATTCAAATGATAATATTGCCTGGAGAATTAAGTGAGAAAATGAATGTTAGACAATTTACCCAGTGTCTGGAATATTGAAGGCACTCAACAAATGGTTAGTTACATATGGGGGCTAGCTTCATAGGTGTGCAGCTCATGAACACACAAGGGCCCCACTCTTGGTTTAGTGCTTCATTGCTGCCATCTTGAAATTCTTAATCATTTTTTAACAAGGGGCCCTGCATTTTCATTTTGCACTGAGTACTACAAATTACATATCTGGTCATGATTATATAGTTATTCTAGAAGGATTTGGGTATAAGTTACAAGGAAAGAGCGAGGACCACAGAGGGGAGCTGAGAAAAAAGAAACAGTGGCCGGGGGGGGGGGGGAGGGGGGGGAGGGATGCACTATTAGTATCTATCATCCAATTTTCCCTAGCAAATTAAAATACTAAAACTAAAAATAACCGCCCCCCTTTTCCCATTAGGAATTTTTTCCATGAAAATTGGGATAGGATGGTAGGAAAAGATAAGTTAATGTGCAGGTCAAAGACGAATGGGCTTCCAAAGGAAAATTTTAGCCTATTTCATTATTTTTAAGGACTGACCAGAAAAAGTGGCAAGATATGTTAGCTAACTTGACAATAAATTATAGTTGAATTAATTAATTAAAAAAAGAAATTCTTTTGCATAGGCAAATCGAGAACATAATACCAGGAAAATCAAAGTAATACTATAGATGCCCCTCATTGAAATATTTGTTACTTTTTTTTTTTAATGGAGAGTAACGTAGGACTTATCCATGCAAGTGAAAAAGCAATCTTTATAACAGTGTGTTTCGTTTTTCAGAACTTCAGAGAGACTAATTTAAAATAAACTCCTATCTTATTTAAGAGATAGGCCATCTAAAATCTTGAGATGAGATTAGACTTGTTATAAATGATTGTTGATTAGTTCATTAACCCTTCCCTCCAGATGAAGGGATTCTTGAATAAAGCCCACACCTGCTGGGGAGTAACTTCTTTCTGCTGTTCCATGTTCTACCTGTGCAACAACACAGAACAGCCCAGACCTTCAGGCCAGTCCCCCCACCCCTCATCCAGGATAGTTCTCCTTCATCCCTAAGTCATTTGTCCTCAGGTTAAACCTCCTCTGCCCTGGTCACTTGGCATAGTTTCTACATCCTGCATTATCCTAACCCTGTCTCCTACCTAGGTTCTATTTTTCGAATATGCATCTGAAAATATGGTCACCGACCTTCAAACAGTTGCCTAAAAAGTATGGGCAGATGAGATCAGAATACAGTGAGTGACAAATTCTTACTTCTATGCCCTCAGATCACAGCTTATCTGATGGCTATGCTGCAATATTGGCAAATTTTAGCCTTGCCATCAAGTAACAGCTAGAAATGGGGAGGTTCTCATGGAACTCAATCAGAGATAGGCTTCACAGGGTCTGTGAGCTGTGGCTTTGTGGATATGTGCTCTCCAGGGAAAGCAGAGATCCACACCTCTCACTGGATTCTCAAAGGGTTTCTGGGGGGCCCTAATAATAGAGGCTTTCAAAGAAGAATGACAGTAGAAGCTTTCTGGTGCAAAAAAAAAATTTTTTTTAAGTTGATTTCAGAGGCAAATTGTAAGAAAAAAAGGAAACATAAATACTTTAAACATTTTGCTTGACTTAAAACACCCACATTTGTAAATTTTACCTTTTTCTTTGTTTTAATGAAGAGTCAAGTCCTTTCTTTCGGTTTGGGAAAATTTGCTGGAATTCTGTGTTTGTCTTATAAAAAACACACCACTGAGAGCATTATACACATGCTCCAGAAGTAATATGAACGAAGAATCCCGGATTTTTAGAAGTCTTTTTTTTTTTAAGTTTATTTATGTATTTTGAGAGAGACAGAGACAGGATGAGTGGAGGAGGGACAGAGAGAGGGAGAGAGAGAGAATCCCAAGCAGGCTCTGCACTGACAGCGACAGTCCTGATGCAGGGCTCAAACTAACGGATTGTGAGATCATGACCGCAGGCAGAAACAGAGTCAGAGGTTTAACTGACAAAGACACCCAGGCACCAGATTTTTATAAGTTTTAACAAGCTTGTACAGTTATCATGCTCCCATTTAAATCAACAGTGTTTAGTAAACGACTTGCCTTTGTCAAGTCTTTCCAGAGTATTCAACGTAGTTGAAACAAGTCTAACCATATTTCATCAATTTAAATAATATTGGATTAAATAATGTAATTAAAATTATCGGGGTCTACAAAAGGGTCTCAATAATTAGCACCCTTCTTTCCTACCCTGAACAAATGAAAAATAAACAAGGAACAAATATCGAGGTCAGAATATCACTGTCATAATGCTAGAAGCCAGGTTGAAGGACTGGACTTTAGATTTGTTAGCCAAGCTGGCAGTGCGACTAGGAATTAGGTCAAGACTTAACCGCCTGGTCCCAAGAAACACTGGACTTGGGCTGGCCTTCCCTCACAGTGACCAAGGTTCTGGGTGAGCAGCACTGGATGTGTTTATCTAAGACAGAGAAGCAAAGTTAAGGCAACTTTCCCATTTTTTTCTTCCCACTCTACTCTGTGTAAACTACTCCACCTGCCTCGGGGCAGAATGAATGAAGGAGACAGAGGTTTGGAGAGTGCTTGGGGAAAATCCCTCCTTAAGGAATCAAAGAGTGGGGGAGGGGCAGGGGCAAAAAGGAATTCCCCTCTAACAGTAATACCAAGTAATACCAAGGGTAACTGGCTTCAGTAGGGTTCAAAAGCAAACCTCTCTGTCACTGGGTAGGACTAACTTATGAGAACAGAGGTGCATGGCTCCCCTGGAGAAGGCCTCCTGGCTAGATGTGTTTGGTCCACGTGCTTTTCAGAGGCGATGTGCTTTTCAGAAGTCAGTTAAAAGTTTCTATTATCTGTTGAGTCATGCGTGCCCCATCCTGTCCAGGAAGAGTTTATGCAGGACTTGAGTGTTTAATCTTCTACATTAAATCTCATGTGCTTCAAGATGTAATTTTAGGATATCACTCAACTCAGAGGCACATTAGGCAATAACTTTCCTGCAGGCAAAACAGAAAACTTAACTTTGCTAAAAACTCTAGGGCTTTCAGGATGCTTTATGACAAAGCAAACATATTTTGTAGTTAATCAAGTTTTAAGAAGAGTAGTACAAAGGTATTAGTACCAAGTTTATACCCACTGAGCTCTACAGTCCGGTGATGATAATTATATTTTTTCAGGATTAAAAACTAAGAAAATACGTGGATCCAGTACTCTTTGACAAAACTTTATCTCAAACAAACTTAATGAAATATAGGTATTTGCTTAAAATATTTTTCCCCACATGGAGCAGCTAGAAGGTTTTAAATACGACCTGGGTGTGCAACAGCATAAAAAAAGATCTAATTATCTCTGCAAAAATCTTAATAGGGAGGTAAGTAATTATTTTAAAAAAGGTAGTTCTTATTTTAAACATTTCAACCTTTGAGATAGAAAACATGCATATGCATCACAAAATTTTCATTAAACGTGTTCTGATTCTTACCTGAGGTGAGCAAATTGGGAGTATTCTCTGAACTCTATTCCTTTCCAAGACAGGAAAATCACTCATAGTCTTCTCTGGAACAAGGGGATCGTTTCTTGGCTGAACTGAAATCTTCCAATCAAAATATCCAGCTCTCCTTCCCTCCTTGCCACCTTCCACAACCCTGCAAAATACTTGTGATTGGATATTGCTTCTATGATTTTATAAGACAGGAAGTTTCAGGAAGCAATTTTTCTACTACCGGGATGAATGGTTTTTAAAACACATTTCTAGAAAAGGTCCGGGAGACTGAAGTGGAGACAATGCTGAATAGAATTCGTATTTAACTTTATACTTACATACGTAAGTGTTACTGTCTTGGCTTTGCAAAGTTAAATCTAGCTCATTGGATATTTAAGAATAGATATAGAAAAGATTATTCTTCTTGGTTGCGGGAGAATATGCCCTGGTTGCCATATTCTTCATTCCAATATGGTTGCATCATGATTTAATGCAGTTGTCTTCAAATTATTGGTCACCGGACACTATTTCTGTGGGAAATCAATTTAGTTAGTGGATGTCAACTAAAATTTTAAAAGTAAGTAGAGCAAAGTGTAAAAGAAAGAATGACAGAATGCACTGCACATGGTAACAATAGATATTATTCCATGAAGATTTGATTTATATATTACGTGCATGCTGGGTTGCCATATGAAATGTATTTTGTATTGTAGGATCTTGACGTCCCCTGCCAAAAATAAGGAACAGGGATCACTGACCTCTGAACTGCCAAATATGACCTCCATGTTTATTATTATCATGTTTGACCGTGGTGGGGCATTGGACACTATTGACCACAACCTCAACCTTCTGTTTGAAAGTCAACCCTCCCTTAACTTCTGTAATGTTTTCTTCACTATCTCCCCACTTTTCTGGTCACTCATTATTAGCTTTCTCTTACCCCTTCTGTTTAATATTCCTTCAGTATCAAGTACACATTCCTTAGCTGAGACAAATGCCCTTTGTCATTGTCTGTCTCCTGTTCTTCTGGCTTCAGATCTCAGTCTTCCAGCTCGGGCACCCTATCCTGTAGCCACACCAAATCGCTCACAATTCTCCACGCTGTTGGGCCATCCCATCCTCCCTGCCTTTGTCCAAACCGCTCCCTCTTTCCCAATCAAACACCAGGTTTCCTTCTTGAGAAATGCTGTTCATAAGTTTTTGGTTATTACTAATGTTGCTCTCTATTACAATCATATACTTATATGCATAATATATACTCATATGGTAGAAATAAAAGCTTAGAGAAAGAAGACTTACACTTCCCACCTTAGATGCATTCATACATTCCCCCTTCCCTTCCCTTTCTTTTCACTTTAGAGAATGTCAATCCTGTACCAAATAGTTAATTTTATTACCCAGTAATTGGTTACAGTCCAGAATAGGTCAACCCATGTATGGAGAAACACTGAGAAGTGAACAGAAAGTCCTCCCTTTAACTAAGTCTCCTGCTTTGTGTGTCTTTTTCTGAGCTCTTGTACCTTATCAAACATTCCTTTTATTATGCCTCCAGAATCAACTACTTGAAGTTAAGTGCTTCTCCCTTACTGGCTGCTTAACTTGGGCAGGTTAATTCAATGCCACAAATATTTGTTAGTGTCAACTGTCAGAAACACCGTGTTGGGCACTGGAGATACTGACCCCAGGTGAGGTAGACACACTCTCTCTGGCCTCACAGAGCTTGGAATCTCATCAGTCTTTTGAAATGGAGACCCACCTGTTTAGTCCGGTTAAAGTTAACTTTGGTAAGTTTAGCTCATTATTACAACCTATTGGGATCTTTTTGCAATTCAATTCTGCTATGATTTCCAAATGAAAGATCAAGTCTTATTTCAAAACTGAATGTTCCCAGAAATATGAAGACCTTTTGTGGTACAGTTATCTGCAAGTGATCGGTATGTTCTCAAGTGGTTGTAGGAGTCACAGGTAGAAGCCAGTGCCCAGACAAAGCCAAAATTAGAGTCTGTTCCATAGTTCCTTACATACCTCTGATTAAGATGTGCACACACACTCCACACGCACCAAGTAAACAGTAATCTCTTTTACAGGAGACAGGGCTGTATCTTTTATTTTTGTGTGTTGTCCACAACTTGAAGATCATGGGTCTTCAGTGAATATTTTAGTGATCATTTGGTTGATGGATAATGAATAACATACGTTCCACATTTAAAAAAGTGCATCTGGAAAACACAGGAGAAGCAATTGTCAGGCACCTAGAACACGTAGGAAGTTCCTGTACACATGACTTTAACTCCCAATTTCAGTCTGAAGCATGATGGCAGCGTTAATGGTTAACAATTTCACCATGTTCACCTCTGTTTAAATAATATACTTGAAACTAGCAAAACCCACTATTGCCTTTTGAGATTGCCTTTATCAGCATTCAATACCCATCCTATTATAAGATAATTACATGAGATAGTAACAGCTAATTAACATTGTTCCTTAAATAAAGATTAAGTGGAAAGAATTTATCAGTGACTTTAAAATCAGATCATTTTCTCAGCTGGGTGACTCCTGGGCAGATTCCTGATGTCTTTCTGAGTCACTGGCACTGCCTTCTCCTCCCCTGAGCTGCCTTCAGCTTGCATTGACTTGATGTCTCCTACTATATGGATTGTAAAGCTCTTCGTCAGTCTGGAGCGTAGTGACAAAACAGAACACCCGGCTGGCACTGTCCCCGCTACAGGGCCTTCACATTGCTGTGGTGCCCAGCCATGCTGGGGAAAGAGAAGAAAAGAATCTGGGGGTGACCTCAGTGGAGTCTGCCCACTCAGCGTCTGCGTGGTTATAACGCAGAAGGTTCTAAGGGATCCTGAGGGCTGAGTGAGTCTTCTTGCCCCATTCCTCCCAACCCCCCAGCAAGACTAGGCCAGACAAAGGGATTGTTCTCATGGAATCCAACATGCAAATTTTGCCCCTTTCAGGGCTAACATTGTAATTCAAGCTTCCGGCACTGGAAGTTAATAGTTTACCACTCATTGTAACCTACACTGACAGAGATTCAGAGAACAGAGATCTGGGAGAGGGCAGGTCAGGTGACTGATAACGTGACACAGTCCAAGGGAGAAAGCATGTGTAATCACACAGCACTGAGAAATGCATACTTTTGAGTTTTTTATTTTACTAATGTTAAAACCACAGAAGTCTGTTCACTTATTCAGCAAGTGTTACATTATCCCCAAGTAGGGTTTCTCAAAAGTTCCCAGAAATTTCTCAAACACACACACACACACACACACACACACACACACACACACACACACAGATATGGTGTCTACCCCTTTGTGAAGCAGCTGGAAACTCTCGTTTTATCCACATAACTGGTTCATCTGAAACAACTGTGTGTATAAACCAACCTGACAATATGTCATTTTTTCCCTAGGGAAAAAAGCAGTTCATGATAAGAGATGTCTAGTTAGTCTTCTCTCTCCTTCTTTCATTCTCTCTCTCTCTCTCTCTCTCTCTCTTTTTCATTTAGGTATGTAGATAGAACCACCATAAGATATTTAACTCTTATTCAAAAATAAGGGAGAAAAGGGGAAGGGTAGCCAGGTATAGTAGAAGAAACATGCTTTGGACACAGCACATTACCACACCCAGAGTAGGCAGTGAATTCATTCTTATTGAACAAAAGCAAAACCAAACCTGATAGATCTTGATGTCAATCCTAACTCCGACCCTCACTTGCTGTGTGACCTGCCCAAGCTACTTAGTATCTCTGAGCCTCACTGATCTCATGCCCACTGTCATAGAGACACGGTGAAGATTCAGTCCAATGAGACCATGTATGTGAAGTGCCAGGTCCTTACACAAGACCTGGCCAACTCAACAAACAGCTGTTCTTGTTTTGCTATCCTGTTTCTTGGCTTTGCTATGGAGGCTTCTCTGTGAGCTACATGAAGCCAAACTTTGTCTACTTCATTTACCTCTGGATACAGAGATGTGCCCAATTAATGCTCTTCCGGATGACATTTCCCATTGTCTTGCCTTCTTTTACCCCAAGGAGGACAAGGTTGATGACCCATCAGTTGCCTCATGGGCTTAGCTCCTCAGTGACTGAGTGAGCGGGGTGGTTAGGAGTGGTAGGTATCCATAGCAATAATGGTGCTCTACATTGGGGGATCTGCAGCTCAGGGATTCTGTGCTCTGGGCCCAGGTGCTAGAAGCTTCTTTCCCACCTCTGATGCACACAGTTGAGTTTGTAGATCTATGAACTCTTATGAAGCCACTAGAAAGAATACATGGAAGCTATACCAGATAATTTGGAAGGATATCTGCCAAGTACGTGGAAAAAAGTAGATGTAACAAAAGTATGAATAATATAGTCCCATTTTCAGAAAACAAATAGCAACAGAGACCACCCTAAACTGATGTCTTCTCTATTGCCCCGCACATCCATTCCCTGCCTTCTCCACTCTGACCTGCACCCACTCTGGTCTACAGCCTTATGGACCACACCAGTGGGTTCTCTGAAACCAATGATTTCCTGTCAGGCTTGGCCAGTCAGAAGCACTGGCAGGAGAGGGGGGTCAGGCTGAGTCACTGAATGTCATAGTTTTTCTCAAGACAACCCCTTCTCTAGGCCTTTCCTTCTGTTTCTGGCAACTGCCTCCTCCCCTTCTTTTGGTAGTCTTGTGGATGTTCATAGCCCTGGGGTACAGCTCTAGCCCTTCTAGTTTTTGATACCCTATCTGCACTTTTGGAAACAATCCCATTATTAGATTCTCTTTGAACAATCTTAATTGGAAGTTGCCATCTGTTTCCTGCTGAGACCCTGGCTAATACAACCTCTCTCCCTGCATGTTTATACATATACATTCACATTTGTATACAATTACATAAATATGGGGAAATGTAGAAGGATCTATACTATGTGGTTACAATGAGGTAGAGGGGTTGGGTAGAGGGGAATAGTGTGGTGGGAACAATTGTGGGTAGAACGGGAGACAGGGGAGCTGAGAACAAGGAAGAGAACATAAATTAACTGCAACCAAAAAATACAAAAAAAAAATTATACACGATATCACATTTAACATATCTATATATGTATATAGACATACATAAATACATCTAATTTTAAAAAATCCAGTGGGCAATATGGCAAAAGGGACTTAACAACCCAGATTTCCTGGCTCCTGGGGTAATGGGGGAAGCAGAGTGAGATGCTGAACATCTGGTGTATAACGCCGAATGAAATACTCCTAATAAGAAGCAGGGTGTCCCAGTGGAAGATGAAGTTCTTAAGCAAATTGATGGGCTTATAAAGAGTAAAAATTCTTTTCTTAGTGATTGAATATGTTCAGAGGGAATAAGGAGCCACACATCTCAAAAATTCTCTTTTTAGAAACTTCCTTAACTATAGGGAAGTGAGAAGACACAAAATTATAGTTGAGAAAACTGGCCCAGTCTTATGTTGGAAGAGGTTTGTATTTGGAGGACAGAACAAAGAACACACTCAGAGCTGGTCAAGTAGCCCTGCACTTTATTCAGTGATAAAAGGAAGACATGATGAGATGGGACTCCCAGGGTTTAAGAGAATGGTTCACTTGGCATGAGACCAATTGTATTAGCCAAGAATGACAAGACATATTGAATAGAGGTGTCAGAGCTGTGAGAAGTGTATAAAGCAGAAGTCCAGAGCAGAGAGGGCAGCCAAACTAATGAAGGCAGTGGCTCGTGCTCTAGAAGAATGCTCATGCTCTTAGTTTCTGTCCCTGGAACCAGACTCCTTGAAAATCAGAGACACTTCACACTAATAAGACAAAGTAATCACATCACACTGAGCAGCAAAGAGGCTACCATATTATGGAACCATTGTGTAAGCCATTATAGGCTTTGCTAAAGATCTCCAGTAAACAGAGGGTTAACTTTGAATTTGAATTAACCAGGAAAATAAAGGAGAGGATTGAATTCTAGAAAGGTATTGGCCCATTCCAGGGAAACCTTTGGGGAGAGATCCAGTCATGCACTGTCCAATGAACATGTTATAATCTCCAGGTGAATGAACATGTACAGATTGGAAAAAGGAGTGAACCCCCTTATCCATGAGTTTAGTTTCCTTTTTTTTATATTTTACACACACACACACACACACACACACACACACACACACACACACACATATAGAGACAGAGAGAGAGAGAACACAAGCTGGGGAGAGGGGCAGAGGGAGAGAGAGAGAAAATCTTAAGCAGGCTGCATACTCAGCGTGGAGCCTGATGTGCATCTCTATCCCATGACCCTTGGATCATGACCTGATTGGAAATCAAGAGTCAAATGTTCAACTGACTGAGTCACCCACGTGCCCCTAGTCTCCTTTTAACAGAAGAGTTACCTTTACCTTATGCTTGATCAGCAGCCTTTACTACCCATTCATTTGTTGTTTACATCCTTGCCAGGAAAAGAGGTCAGAAAACAAATAACTGCTAAGAGTATGATACATCCTTTCTTTCTTGCCCTGGAGAGTGTGATTTAGTCCCTGGATGTCAAATGTATTGCAAATGAAGGCATTTATAACACATCAACAAGTAATTATTGATCATCTCAAATTCTAGAACTGTAACGCTACAGGAGACCATGGAGATGATTTGTCTCAAATCCTTTATTTCACAGATGAAGTAACTGAGAGACAAGAGGGGATATTTGTCCCAGAAGTTTTATAAGCAACGTACTCTCAAAATGGACCCACAGCTAATATGTGTAAGGGAATCGATAGAGTTATAAATAGAATAGCACAGTTACCAGTTTAAAGCACTTATTAATTAAAAAATCTACCCAGCCTCTTTTACACACACACACACACACACACACACACACACACACACACAAATGCACACATGACATTCATCATCCTAACAGCCCATGGAGGCATATCCACCCTGCATTTGTAACCAGGGCAATGGCCTTGTTTCTCAAACTAAAGAGATGATAGGGATATGTGCCAGTGCATGATTAAAACAGGAAGACATTGTTCTCGAGGTCTCTCTTCATTTTCTATGATCTTAATTCACTGCCTCACATGTCAATTCATGGTGCCAACTGATATCACAAGTGCAGAAACCCATCCCAGAGAGTCCTTGCTGCCAGAAGTCCAGCCAAGAGCAACTTCACTGTTCCTGCCTCACTTGCTAACAATTGTGTCACAAGCTTGGACTGACCACTGAAAGAATGATCAGTCGGAGTGACAACCTTTCAGTTCTGCAGAAAATAAAACCGACTCAAACAAAGAAACAGATGGGAGTTCTTAGAGTCAGAAACATGGATCCGTTCACTCTCTGACATTCCATCTTGGCTCGATCCTGGTGGAGAGATAAGACTGTTAGTGACAGTGCAGCAATGGCATGACAAGATGAGTGTCTGGAGAGATCCTGATAGTCAGGCAAGGGCACCCGATTGGAGGCTGATCTTTGCTGATGTAGTGGCATTCTCGTTTGAACTAGTTAACTCAGTATATTCACTATAAATCCTCTTGTCAAGGTGAGAAGGGTTGGGGTTGCTAATAATGTTTTTTGGCAAACCCAGTAGAGAACAGTCACCCAAAATAGGCTGTTGTGAATGAATCTGATCAAATATTAAGATCTGGACCTCATCCATGAGTAGCTAGGTGGGTCCTCTAACCAAACTGAATGTGTTCATTCAGAGAAGACCATAGACCGCAAATGATATTAACAGCCTCATGCATAAGTCTTAGCCCCCGGAAGCATCTTCTTTTCCTGGAGTTTCCACCATTCTTTATATCTTTTCATCTTCATTTCTTGTTGTTACATGGTTCCATCTCATCGAGCCCGGGTGCTCAAACAGGTAAACTGAATACATTTAGAGGCATACATAAGTTATATAACCTCTCTGTACCTTAGATTCCTCCTCTTTAAAAGGAGGAAAGTAGTAATCCTATCTCGTAGGACTTGGGTAAGGAGTAAAGTAACTAATACATGGTGAATAATGCCTGGCATATAGTAAGAGCTATTTATTTATTTATTTATTTATTTATTTATTTATTTATTTATTTTTCAACGTTTATTTATTTATTTTGGGGACAGAGAGAGACAGAGCATGAACGGGGGAGGGGCAGAGAGAGAGGGAGACACAGAATCGGAAACAGGCTCCAGGCTCTGAGCCATCAGCCCAGAGCCTCACGCGGGGCTCGAACTCACGGACCGCGAGATCGTGACCTGGCTGAAGCCGGACGCTTAACCGACTGCGCCACCCAGGAGCCCCAGTAAGAGCTATTTAAATACTTATTATCATTTAGAAGGGATTTAAAAGACCTCAAATATTGCATGTCCCCACATTTGCCTGTGCCTTTAAGGATTTTAAGATTTCTGCCAGTTGTGTGCTCATTCATTGATTTGACCAAGATTCCAAAATCTCTCTCTCTCTCTCTCTCTCTCTCTCTCTCTGAGTCATGAGTTTTCATTGTGCACTATAATATATATTCATTATTCTCACATTTCACAGTTATATTAGTTCCAGAGGCTTCGTAATGGAGGTCTCCAGTGAGATCACCTACATGCCAGGTATTGGGGAAGGTGCTAGGGATATAAAGAAAAATAAGACATAAACCTGCCTTCAAGAAACTGATGACCTAATTAGCAAGTGGGTACACTGACAATTGCCAAATGTCGTGATGGGTCCTGCGATAAAGCACCGAGATGCCATCGGGCCCCAGAAGAGGTGCCACTAAGGCAGGGAGGTATTGGGGAATGGCTTCCTGAAGTGGGAACAGGAGTCCAGGAAGCAAATGAAGCAGGAGAAGGTGAGTTTCTGTAGGTGGAGGGACCGGCATATACAAAGAAGAAAGGTGTATAAGGTCATCGCATATTTAGAGCACTGTAAATCAGTACTCTACAGAGGGGACAATAAATTATATCTGTTAGAAGGATCAAAGGGTAAGAAATGACAGGAAAGGTGTCAGGAAATGAGGATAAAAAGGGGCCTGGTGGCCACGTCCAGAAAGGCCACTGACGGATCTCGGTCATGATCAACAAGTGAAGGTGAAGGTCCAGGGAAGGATATTTAAAGAGGCACAGCAGATTCACATCGGAGAAAAGCCACACTGACTGCAGAGGGGAAGAAGGATTGGGAGAAGGTGGCTGAAGAAAGAGCCATGCGGGTGGCTGTTCACGGATGTCTCAGCAGTGACGTCATTGCTTTCCTCCTTTCCCCTACCCTCTCTGCACACCCATGAATGTAAAGCACATGACCAGACATTTGGCTCCACCGGCCCAGTGGGTGGGCATATGACCAAACTAGCCGGAGGTCTCTAGCTTCCCATTGTCACATGGCTTTCTCAGCCATAGCCCCTGGCAGGCGGGACAAGAATTAAGTGAACTCTAGATTAGCTGAATCCAATCAAGTGATGTAGCAGTCTAGGTAAGAGACTAGCAAATCCCTGAATCCAAATCTGGTGAAACGGGTGAAGGAAGTTATAAATGAATTAGGTAAGCATTTAGCTCTCCTCAGGAGACTCAGTTCATCCAAAAGAACCCCATTTGTGGGTCATGGGCGCAGCGCCCCCTGATGGCTGTTTGAAGACGCGGTTACAGCGCTGGTTGTGTTGTCATTCACGGATTTAACTAAGGTTCCAAAATTCTCAAAATGGTCCTGCCAGCTTCTCTAGCTTCTGAGCTCGCGTCTGGGCCTATATCTCAGGGTAATGAGAAACACCATCCAGTGAGAAGGTAGCTCCAATTTGCTGGGAATTATAAAACTGTCCCTTTATCGGGTAAATGTTTTCCAACCTTGGAAGTTTTTAGAATTAACTACAGAAAGGACAAATTAAACAAAACCCACACTTTTAACATTTTTGTGTTGAATTTAAGGCAACCTCTATGTGCCTGCTAGTGAAATTGTAATGTTTGTAAAGTGTTTTTAATGTTTAAGAGATCCTGGCATAGATGACCTTGTAATTTGCCATGTGATTCTAGTTTAAATGACTAATTAAGTGGTTGATTACAGACTAAAGCTTTAAAGTTGAAAGTTCTGAGAGAGGTTGGCTAAGTTTGTAAACAGCATTGAAAGATTTAAGAGAACTTTAGGGTCATGATATTTAAAAGCTTAATTTATTAGATTTATAAGAACTGCTTAGGTACTTGGGAAAGTTTTGCTTGTTAGTAAGCATTTGAAGTACTTAAAAAGAAAATCGTATATATTACATTCATAAATGCGGTTTAGACTGTTTAAGGGAACTTAATTGCCAAAATTGTAAAGTACCCCTTAAAAATTTATTAGATTTATAGATAGAATAATAAGATTTGTAGTTTGAACTTAAAAGCTTAAAGGAAAAAAAAAACAACCTTCATTACTTCAGTCTCCTGAATATTTATCTTAGAAACCAAGTAGCTGCAAACAGACTTTTATGTGCATAAAGCCCGGCCTCAAGGACCCCAGACAACCCCCGCTGACTTCTTCCCGGGATTTGTTTGAACGGGAGGCAGGGCGTGAGACGAGCTGAGAAGCCGGTGGCTGTGTGTGAAGCAGCCTTACTGCTCGAGAGAATGAGGTCGGTGGGTATTGTGGTCCCAGACTCCCATCCGTCCAAACACCAGCTCTGCTCCCACCTTGTGGGCTGCTTAGGGGAACCAAAACATTTCCCTTACTGGTTTTAGCCAGTTGGAGTTGAGTCTCTACTGCTTCTAGCTAAAGAGACCTATCACTGGGGAAATGAAGAAAGGGGGCCATATTCATGGTCCTGTGGGTAGAATTCAGCTGTGTCATTTGAAAAATACCAAAAAACAAAAAAACCAAAAACAAACAAAACAAAACAAAACGAAGCAAACAAAACAAAACAAAAAAACACCCCCAAACCACAACATATATTTAATATCTTGGTTCTCACATCTCCTTACTGAGAGAAGGTTTCTTACCATCTTCCTGACTTGTGATGGTCTGGAAGCTTCACCCTGCCCTCTCCTCTCTGGAGACCCCTCCCTTCACCAGAGCCAAGGAGGGGGGCGGTCCCAGTAGGAGCCAGAGCGCCAGCCAGAGTGCAGATCCTTCTTTTCCTCTCTTTTGTCCTTGGATCAGAAGATATGGGAGCTGGAGGAGGCAGAGTGATGTGAGAGAACCACTAGTCCCTGACTGTTGTTGTTGTTGTTGTTGTTGTTGTTGTTGTTTTCTTAGTTCATTATGTGACTAGTCTCCAGATTTAGAAAGAAAACACTCTGGAAGAGTGATGGGTCTCTAATTAGGACTTGGAAACTCAACAGAGTACAGTTAGAAAAAGATACCTGTGTCCTGACTTCAACAGTTAAGGGACGAGGATGCCATTAATCGAAATTAGGAACTCAGGGGAGCAGATTTGGGGGGCGGGGAAGAGGGGTTGGGTTTGGTTTAAGGAGAGTTGGAGGTGCTCGTGAAATCTTTTTGGGAGTGCCCTTTAGGCAGGGGAGTGCGTGGGTCTAGAAATTCAGGGAGTCAACAGGCATGCAGGTAGCAGGAAGTGGCATAAGTACTATTGAGTCGTCTCGCCTTTTCACTCTGCTTGGCTGTTGAGACGGGTCTCTGCTAAGCAGTACGCAGGGCACTGTATCCATCCAGGAGTAAGCTTGGCTGGAGTAACACAAAACCAGCATGGAATGGTTCAAATAGCTAGGGATTCTTTCTTTTCTTTTCTTTTCTTTTCTTTTCTTTTCTTTTCTTTTCTTTTCTTTTCTTTTCTTTTCTTTTCTTTTCTTTTCCTTTCCTTTCCTTTTCCTTTTCCTTTTCCTTTTCCTTTTCCTTTTCCTTTTCCTTTTCCTTTTCCTTTTCCTTTTCCTTTTCCTTTCCTTTCCTTTCCTTTCCTTTCCTTTTTTCAATATATGTTTCAATGAAAACAATTTACTGAGATATAACTGACCTCTAGCATTTCAGGTGTAGAACATAAGGATTTATAGATATATATATAGTGAAACGATTATTTTAATTAGATTTCGTTAGCACCCATCACCACACGTAGGTACAGGTTTTCTGTTGTTGTTCCTTTCCTTTTAATGAAAAGGGCTTCTTTTCATTATTACCTAGAAAAGTACCCGGAAGGAGGCAGCTGCCGGCATGGCTCAGTGCCGTGAACGCTGGGGTGTCGGCCACTGTCTGGGCATTTCTCCCCTGGTCTCTAGGTGGTTGCCGCATCTTCTAGGCACAGAACCTGCATCCGCGCCAAAGGCAGGAGGCACATGCAAGTTCCAGTGTTTCCTTGTACGAAGAAAGAAAAATTTTCCAGACCTTCTTATTCTGCCCATGGGACTTCTGCTTACATTCCACGGCATAGCGCTGCGTCACGTGGCTGCCTCTAGCTGTGAGAAGAGGCAGCAAATGTAAAGGGAATTCAGGCTTATTGTGGCTTCAGCCCATGAACTATAGGTTCCTGCCATTAGGAGTTTACC
This sequence comes from Felis catus, assembly GCF_018350175.1. Classification (NCBI taxonomy): domain Eukaryota; kingdom Metazoa; phylum Chordata; class Mammalia; order Carnivora; family Felidae; genus Felis; species Felis catus. The sequence goes on along the minus strand of NC_058375.1, from coordinate 205,394,205 downwards.
GTTTCATGACTGAACTAGGAATCCAGAGCCCAGGCCCTTGGCCGTGGCGAACGCCTCTATTAGGCTGTTGACTTCACAATCTGCTTGACCTCCTGTGATTTATGTTCTTCCTCTCTCGAAACTTTCTCTGTAATCTCTCTAATTTTCCAACATCTACATTAAAAAAAAAAAAAGATATCGTTAATACTGCCAATGTCGGATCTTCCCAAATATATAGTCTGATAGTCACAAAAGTCTCCAAACCATCCCTGCAGAATCTAAAAGTGGGAACTTTGACCTGACGGAGAAACTTTGCAAATGGGAGTCCCTGTGGCTTTTACTAGGACTCTGGTAAACCGTGGTTGTGAAAGTCCTTTGGGGGACTATTTCAGGGAATTTGTAAGTAGGTAGGACACCTGGCCATGGGAGGCTTGTCTGGGCAAGGAGATGTTTGAGACTGGAACACTGTGCAATTTTGAATTCACCAGAAAGTTCCAGGTTCTGTCTTGTGCTACTCGGGCCAATGAGGTATCCTTCTTAAAACAATTGCAGGGCACCTGGGTGGCTCAGTCAGTTAAGTGTTTGACTTTGGCTTGGGTCATGATCTCAGGGTTTGTGAGCCCAAGCCCCATGTTGGGCTCTGTGCTGACAGCTCAGAGCCTGGAGCCTGCTTCAGATTCAGTGTCTCCCTCGCTCTCTGCCCCTCTCCCGCTCATACTCTGTCTCTGTCTGTCTGTCTGTCTCTCTCTCAAAAACAAATAAACATGAAAAAAAGTTTTTAAAAAAATGGCAACACTGCAGCAGTTAGGTGTCTTAGCACAGTTAGAAAAGAATAAAAGAAAAGCCTCACAAGAAAAGGAAGAAACACTTCTGTGCTTTCTTCAGTGCTCAGGATTGCTATTTTTAACATAAATAGGTCAATGCAGGACACTGGGGTGTAAAAGTTAAGTCCACATTGATGTTTGAGGGACACATAAAATCAGAACCTCTGTCAGAAGAGCTTCGGTCTAGTGTTCAAATGTCTCTCTTGGTTTGACAGCTTCAGGGGGGCCTTGCTTTATAAAGAGCGGGGCTCCTAGAAAGAGACTTGATTCCACCAAGTTCTGAGCTGGAAGGTGAGTGCCATTCATATTGCCTACTGTCCATCAGATACCATAAAGAGCCGCTATCGTCACATGTAAACTTTATCAGTTATTACTTGGCTTCCAATTCGATTTTCTGTTTTGTTCGGTATAATCAATAACACCATTGATTTCCTGGTAGGAAGCTTACATATACATTCAGTTTTAAATCTATGTTCCTTTAAGCTGCCATGAATGTTCTCCCCCAGATTTGCTTCCTGTATCAGACATCTAGACACCAATATTTTTCCACGGATTTTCCTTGTGTTTTTAGAAAGGCTTTCTTTTAATGGTCGATTGATGTTGAATTGGCAAAGGCTCCTAATGTTCTGAGCATAAGATATCCTCAGCCTGTAACTTCTGTGGCGTGTCGTTAATATTTCATAGGATCTGAACATGCTCTAGGAGCTTATTAACCCCATAATGAGATGGAGAATTTTATTCACTAAAATTCCAGGGTCTGTTCTCTATGAGATTAATAGCAGTCACAAGACTTTTCCTGGGGCTCTGCGTGAAGTGGGGGTCATGAATTGGGAGAAGAGTCCGTGAGTGGAACCACCGGGTGGGAAAGAAGGAGGGGCAGTCGGCATGGTGATGTAAAAAGAGAAAGTCAGACACACAGAAATACACACAGAGAGAAACACACACAAAGAGAGTGCGTGTGGGAGAGCCGATACTGTGGTCTTTGGCAGGAGGATGCGTCCTTAGAAATTTTAGGATGTTTCACTGTGTAATGTGCTATTTATACTTGTGCACAACTCTTTCAAGAAAACCAAATATAAAGATTTAGATAATGTATCACGACTTCTGAGGTCAGATGTGTGTCATTCTGGGTGATGCATCCACGGACCCAGACTGACCTCGAGGCCACCCAGACCTATTTGGGTTTCATCCATGATTTCAGCCTCTTCGCCTCATGGCCACCCCTTCCTGTCTGTTCTCTAGTTGCTGGGAAAAATTATTTCCTTAAAGTGGGGCATCCCCCAGCTGAATTGTGATTTGTCCTAGACAGCATGTGTATCTCGGGAAGGGGACCTTGAACTTGGAATCAGAAGTCCTAGTTTCCAATCCCAGCTGTGCCATTTACTAACTTCTCACCTGAGTTTTCTTACCTATAAATGAGGCTACGGGACACGATTGTGAGAATTAAGCAAAATAATGTCTGTAAACGTTCCTTCCACCCGTGTCTGGCACATAATGAGTTTAATGGATCTCGCACGTGGATCAGTGGAGAATACCTAAATTATACCACCAGACTATTTTTACCCCAATCTTCCCATATGGGGTAGAAGCGAAGAGCCATTTCTATTACGAATATGATTTTCTAATCAAGGGCCATCTCTGGGGTCATCAATAAAAAAAAAATCCAAATTAGTATCAACAGATTCATTATCCTCCCCCCCACCCCCTTAAACACAAAACCAGTTAAATGTTGCTGAGTTTTGTACCAGAAGGAAAGTTACGGGGGAAAGATTGGGGGGATGATGTATCAGGTACTTTTGGCTCTGTGTGTATCTCCAGCCGGCCCACTGTGAATTTTTGCTCCCCCATCATTAGGGCCAAGGGAAACCTTCCTCCCCGAGCCATGAGGGCTCTGTTGGCAAGATGCTCAGTGCACATTATATACCGAGCAGTTGTAGTGAACAGCAGGTGGCTTCTGCCCGAGAGACTGAGCACATGGAGAAAGAGAGATGAAAAGGACCCATTATAGCATCTCGGGCTCGATTCGCAGAGCAAGGCATGCACATACGTGGCGTTCGCAACCAAGGATCACTGTGAAAACAGCGGTGGCTGAGGAGACCCCCTCACCTCACTGCCCATGGACTCTTCAGCTCAGCACTGCTACCTTGTCTAAGGAATGTCAGGGATGGCATCCCCGTGCAGTCCCCGCAGCGAATGCCAAAAGGATACCCCAAAGGCTATCCCTTGGTCTCCATCCAAAACAATGACATCTCACTGATAATTAAAGCTGCATAACATTCTACGGTTCCCATCAGGGAGAGAAGCAGCCGAAGGCTTCTCCACTATCATTTCTTAAATTGATGGTGATTCCAGACATAACCTTGGACACTGAAAAAAAAAAAAAAAAACCACGGTTGGGTACGAGTGCACAGAAGGAACTCAAAGGTAGCTGGGAAGGACGCTTTGCTTCTAATCCCCACAACGTCAGCCCACAGATCTTAAACAGGGCATCGTCCTTCTTTGTTGACTGAGCCAGACGAACACAGCACCTTAGTTCGGGGCACCTGAGTTCTGCCCTTGCCTTTTATATAATCAAGACCCTGAAGCCCAATGACTTGACTGAAGCCACATCAGATCAAGGTCAAGTGAAGGTCTCCCAGTTTTATACTACTGTGTTTTGTTTTTTGTTTTTTGGGTTTTTTTGTCCCATTTAATGGAAATATGTGAGCCTTTGTAGGGACAAAGGCAAAGAAAGAAAACACTTTTGACTAAAGCTTTCTGAAACATTTTTTTTTTTAAGGAAAAGGTATGGATATTGCAATGCTGAGCACTTAGAGCTTCTAGAAAACTTCTGAGAACGGGCCACCTGGATATCTAATTTAAAAGGGGACCGCAGACTGGATGCTGCTACGTTTCAAACCTTGCTTTGGAATCAGAGACCGCTGATTGGCCCACTTGAGCTATAAACACGATGCCCTTTCTCCTCCCTCGGCTCAGTGAGGAGGGCTTGTTGCCAGTGGTACCCCCTTCCTACAGAGCCCAGTTGATTTTTGTATATCTGTCAAATAAGAGGTGCAGTCTAGCAAATACTATACCGTTCGCATTTCTCTTTAATGATGTATGTGGCTTGCATTAATATGGAAATAGATGCAGCCCTGAGGCACTTTTGAAGTTGTCAGGGCTGTTCTCATGTGACAAAGTTTTCATGTCTCCGATCGCTGTACAGGGCTCCCTTGATTTTAAAATCCATGCTTACCTGATGTATTGTAATTATGGGATCAAAAATGACAGGGTGATGCTATTCCAAAGTTAAAATGATGATAATAATACCTTAGGTTAATATAGTGTCTTTCTTCTGGAAAAGTGAAAGAGTTTTTGCATATATTATCTCATGTGAGGTATTATTAGCCCCATTTTACAGATGGAGGGCCAGAAGCAGGTAGGTTACCTGACTTATCCAAGGTCAGCCAGGTGCTCTGGCCACTGAACCACCATAGCAGGAAGCGTGAAAGGCCCATTTTCACTGCTGAGCTGCCTTAGTATTTAACATATGTCATTCAGAGCACATATCACTATGTCCTTCTCTTTGTGAATGACACTGTGGTGTCTAATCGTTTCTCCTTGATCTTTGATAATCACCTCTATTCTTTATTTCCTTCCTCCTTCCCAACCCCACCTTCCTTCCTTTCCTCCGTAAACATTACCCACTAGCTTGGCATTCCGTTAGATTCTACAAAGTTAAGGAGGGCTGTGTTGTTCTTCTTCCCCTCCAGGAGCCCAAGGACTGGTAAGGCAGCCAGAGAAACAGGTAGGCAAAATTGTCACACGATGACATTAGTGTGCTTAGCGTGTCTCCCAAGGCAGGAGGCTTTTAACAATGACTTGGGGGGACAGAGGACCAACCCACGAACACTTTTAAAGACAAGGACCCTATATTCTTCCAATTTGTAAGTTTCCCACACCTTCCTAGTGACATGCATATGCAGTGAAATATGAAAATTTATATTCTAAATCAGGCTCACGAGCTGTTAAGAAAATTAATTCTGTCTCGTACCTTGGCAAATAGACCCTTATAATAATCTGGAAGGCTGACTCCTTAGAGTTCGAAGCTGGCAGCCTGGAGGGAGTGAGCCCTGCCCCAGCCCGTGACACTTAGCCTCCTTCCTTTCCCTTTTCTTCTCATCCCAGGATCTGGCTGCCCTTGGACGGGCTCATGGCCACCTGTGTGGAGACCCACGTCCACATGTATAAGCTCCATCCAAACAGCTTGCAAACATCAACCAGTGGCTGAGAGGGGCACATCTGAGGGGATGGTGTGCCTTAGGAGGGTGGATCCTGAGAAGAAACCCACTTTCAGAACTGTTCTGAAAGTGGGTTTAGGGCAGTTGGGCAGGGAATTCTGGAGTTCAGAGTACCTGGCACATATTTTAGAAGAAGGGTGGAGTCTGAATGGGCACATCCCCTTGGTCTCACGGACTCCCCGCCCCACGCGAAGGGGTGTCACTCTAGGAGGACCAGAGCAGAGCCTCAGGCAGGTACACCCCTGCCAGAGTCTAAGAACAGTGCTATTGAATGGGCACTTCAGAGGGCAACCCCTGTGTCTTGCCACAGGCTAAAAATGCCTTTGAAGTCTTATAGCTTCATTTTAAGAAGTCACACAAAATTTACTTCTCCCTAACCCATCTTCATAATGGCAGGGGTGCCCGGGTGGCTCTGTCGGTTAAGCGTCCGACTTCGGCTCAGGTCATGATCTCACAGTTTGTGAGTTGGAGCCCCACAACAGGGTCTGTGCTGACAGCTCGGAGCCTGGAGCCAGCTTCAGATTCCGTGTCTCCCTCTCTCTCTGCCCCTCCCCTGCTCACGCTCTGTCTCTCTCTCTCAAAAATGAATAAACATTAAAAAAATTAAAAAGACTTAAAAAAATAATAATAACGTCAGATCCAGGTTTTCGACTGCTTAGATCAAGACCTTTGTAGTCATCCTTGACCTTTTCCCTAAGACCCCATTTCCATGGGCAAATATTGGCACACACATCTGGATGCTTACCTTTTCTCACCACCCTCACTGCTACTGAAGTAGTCTACGCTACCTTCATCCCTTGTCCAGACTGTTATAAGAGCCTCCTAACTGATTTTCCTACCTCCACCCTTGTCCCCATCCTTGCACCTCTTACAGTCGGGGGAAGCCTCTTAGAATTCAAGGCAGATCAAGCCTCTCTTCTGCTTACTGTCCCAATGGATTTCCAGCCCATTCAGCATAAAAGCCGAACTCTGTACTTCTCACCTCCCATATTACCTCCTACTGTTCCCGCCACCCCCCAGTCACCCAGCTTCTGTCACGCTGGCCTCCTTATTGTTCCAGGAACCCATGAATCGCACCACCACCTCAGGGACCTCTTTCTCGCTGCGCCCCCTGTTTAAAATACTCTTCTTCGAGATATTCAGTCGCCTTCTCTCTCATTTCCTTCAGGTCTCTTCTTGAATTCACCTTTCTAGGCAATCATATACCTAACCTGCACCACGATCACATTCCCCACATCCTACTTCATTGCTTCCGTTGTGCCCATCACAGAAAGCAGATGTCATAGATACGTCTTTGTTTTTATATACATCTCACCACGTGCACATACCAGAATATAAGCCTCATGAGGACAGACACTTTGATCCGTCGAAGACTAGAACCACGTAAGCACATGGTGGCCACTCAGTACAATCTTGTTGTATGAATGAATTCATTCCAGAATTCAGTTCTGAAATGTATCCATTATTGTTTTAAGATTAATTTTTTTTTTACTTCCTCAAATTAAAATGGAAGTGTTAGGGAAATGAGACTGTGATAGTGACACTGGCGGGCATATTACCTCAAATCTCTAGATTGAAAGCAATGAAAGCTGGTGCTTAGGAAATGTTTGTTTTATCGAGGAGAGAATTATATTCACATTAGTGTTAATCTTTTTTTTTAAACTTTTTTTTTTCAACGTTTATTTATTTTTGGGACAGAGAGAGACAGAGCATGAACGGGGGAGGGGCAGAGAGAGAGGGAGACACAGAATCGGAAACAGGCTCCAGGCTCTGAGCCATCAGCCCAGAGCCCGACACGGGGCTCAAACTCACGGACCGCGAGATCGTGACCTGGCTGAAGTCGGACACTTAACCGACTGCGCCACCCAGGCGCCCCAATTTAGTGTTAATCTTGACATACTGTCTATAAATCTGAACGTACCCATGTCCCATCTTCCATTCTCTTGGGTGTTGTGTTAAGTTAGCTGAAGTCAATTTGCCCTCTTGTGATTGATTTACGTGGTCGGTGAACTTCCTCAAGGTCACCTATGGCTTTCCTGATTGTCTTCCTCACTCTCGTCTGTGCTATATTCACATGTCCTTGCTTGTTATTTTGAAATGCTATCTAGTTTTGCCCTCCTAATATAACTACTTTCCATAAACCACCCACAAAACCCTAATCATTACTGTAGTCAAATCTTGTCTCTACAAATTGTAACCTCCTCAAGGTCAAGGGCAGCATCATGTTTTCTTTTTTGTTCTCACCTCACATATCCTACATCAATCCTCCTCCCACCATAGTATCAAATGAATCATAGGTATGTGAATTGTTGCTCAATAAGTTAAAGTCGCAAAAAAAGGAAAAGAAACTACCTTTGTAACTTGAAACTTCCGGGAAGGCTGCGCTCTAACGCAAGTGGTCAATGGTGTCATCATATGGTCGTTGGTACCTTAAGCATAGTTCTTCTAAGATCCTACCGTTAATCCTCTTCATTATTTTTATAGACATCATGGGTTGCTAAACTTAGATCACTTAAAGCAGAGGAATGCAGACTATCCACACTTTTACTAATTTTTTTCTAAATGGATATATATTTATTATGGAGAATTTTTACAACATAAACAGGTGAAAGGAGAAAACAAAAGCCGTCATGGTCCACTCCCTAGGAATTGCCGCGGCCAGCATGGTATCTGTGTCCTTCCTGTCTTTGCTTGATCCTAATGTGCGTATCGCTTTGTTCCCGATCTTAAATTTTTTAAATTATTTACGTGAGCAATAAGTCAGCCTCACTTTAGAAAATATAAATGCACAGAATCGAAAAGAAGGGGAGAATCACTTATAATCTCACCATTTAGAGATGTTAGTAATTATCCCTTCACAATTGTACCTATGCATATTATGTTTCTACCAAAATACTAAAATATGACATTACAGTACTCTACAAACCTGTCATCACTTAATAAATCGTATCACTAAATGTTTTTTGTCATTATCACGATTTTGTAACTACATATCATCCTATCATATAGATGTACCAAAACTTGGTTTTTCATCTCCTAGTATTGAGCATATCTGTTTCTTCTTCTTTTTCTTCTCCTTCTCCTTCTTCTTCTCCTTTTTCTTCTTCTTCTTCTTCTTCTTCTTCTTCTTCTTCTTCTTCTTCTTCTTCTCCTTCTCCTTCTCCTTCTCCTTCTCCTTCTCCTTCTCCTTCTTCTTCTTCTTCTTCTTCTTCTTTCTTCTTCTCTGAAGTGAACATCCAGGTAAGAAAGCATTTGTGGACAGTCATGAATTTGTGGTTGTGAAATAGCAGACATGAGAAACATCAATATTACTGGAGCTTTGTTTCAAAGTAGAATCTTCTCGGGGCGCCTGGGTGGCGCAGTCAGTTAAGCGTCCGACTTCAGCCAGGTCACGATCTCGCGGTCCGTGAGTTCGAGCCCCGCGTCGGGCTCTGGGCTGATGGCTCAGAGCCTGGAGCCTGTTTCCGATTCTGTGTCTCCCTCTCTCTCTGCCCCTCCCCCGTTCATGCTCTGTCTCTCTCTGTCCCAAAAAAATAAATAAACATTGAAAAAAAAAATTTCAAAGTAGAATCTTCTCTGGACTTCTCTTTAACTTTTTCATGTTTTCTTGATCATGTTTCCACACAGAACGTGGGCCTCCCCTATGGAATCTTTTCCCTTATAGAATATTCACCACATACAGCACACTCACACCTGATTGGTCCCTGCTATGTATAAGGCAGACAGAACATCATCTTGAACATGGATCCAATTTTGATGCATGTTTTGGTTGTTGAACACACGAGAGCAATCTTGCTAACTCAAACGACATCACCAACTTCCCCCATTCCGGTTCTCTGACGTGTACTCCTGTGAACTCTAAGACTGGAAATTAAACTGAGTATGTTAAACTTATGAAAAGTACTTTTTGCTGGTCTTCAGTGCTACAGGTTTCCTTCCACCAACGTTAGTTCAACACTACAACCAATATGACCAGGAGATTGCAGCTAGCTCCTAGTATAGCTAATTTGCCAAGTCTCATACATGCATAAATAAACACTTATTGTAATTCTGACGTTTCATCCATTTTCACTCCTGGGGACAAGCCAACCAGAGTCTCAAGCAACGAAACCAAAAACAACAGGGTTCCTTCCAAACTTGTTAGGAAAAAAGGACAGAAATCAGTAAGAGCCCACGCTGTCTTGTACCTGGGTGCAGGTGAGATGTGTTTAGATTGATATATGTGGTGTCATTTTCTGGACCATTAAAAATCCTGTCACCTCCGGAATGAAATGCTGCAGTGATTTACCAGCAGATGACATAACATCGCACTATCATTTAGCAAGAGAAATGAGAAGCACACGTATTGAACCGAACATATTTTTAAGTTTATCACCTTAAAAAATAAAGATATTCTGTGCAGGAGAAAACCTGTAAATTTATTCTCACCGATCAAGTTCTTCATCTAAATCATTTTGATTTAAATGACAAACTAAGCTTTGGGGGAATAAACAAGTGAATGAGAGAAAAGCTTTTACCAACAGGGCCAAGAGAATGCCTGGTAACAAATTGCAAGCTCTTTGATGTAGGTTTTCAAGGCCATTTAAGCGATTTAATTTTTTTTTTTCCTGTTCTTAAGACTTCATTCACCTTTAGACTGAGCCAGAGGAAGAGGACGCCAGAACAATCAATTTTGTTTTTCTGTTTCACATAAGCTTCTCTACGTGGCTGTAGAGGTAGCAAAGCCTCAGAAATAGCTGGAACTATCTGTGGCCCACCCAAACAAGTTAAAGCAAGCTGAACGTCCTGAATCTTTCTCTTGTGACCTTGATGTGGTGATATACGTGTAGCCTAAGCAAGCGAGAAGAGAATAGACTTTGAAGACTTTTTCTTAACATAAAAGGGATCCTTTATATTTTTGTCATACCGAATCTAGTATTCATTATTTAAAAAAAAAAGATGGATGCAAAATTTTGTAATAAAGATCATCCAGAAATGTGTACAAATGGAGTCTGTCTCTATCCAGAAACCATTTGCAGAATCTGAAGCTTTTCACGATTAGTAAACATAGTCAAATATAATTTCTTAGAACTACAGATGCTCCATTTAGGGTTAAAACTAGTTTTTAAAGTTTATATTAATTCTTTCTGCAGCACTGGCAAGTTGGGGAATAACTAGCAGAAAATAGGTTGTATGAAACATACTTGAAGTCCCTAGATCTAAGAACACCTAGAAGGAATACATTAGTTGAAGATGAAAGAAGGAGTGAATTTATTTTGTGTTGTTCCAGAAAAAAAAGTGAATGGGCCAGAATTCTTCAGGGGACTTTATCTTTTTTTTTTTTTTTTAAGTAAGCTTCATACCCAGTGTAGAGCCCAATGTGGGGCTTGAACTCACAACCCTGAGACCAAGAGTCGGATGCTTAACCACCTGAGCCACCCAGGGGCCCTGGGGACTTTACTTTCTTTAGCATAAATGCTGAAAATGTGATTTTAAGGCACTGTTAAGTCCTTACTGTGTAAATACTCCTTCTGTCATAGGCCTTGAGACCAGAGACCTACACCTACTGAATGATACTAACTTGGAGGCTGTGTATGCATAAGAAGACCCCATTCTCTTGGTTCCAACTAATTGTGCCAGGGGCCACATGTCTCGGATCCCCTTTCTCAAAGACCGAAAGCAAGGAACCTTACAGATGGCTGGGGACAGGCTATAAGATCAGAATCAGCCTAATGGTAAGTCAGTGTTCCTGGAGCCTGTCAGATGAATCTAGTCTGTGAAATAAGAAAGAAGTGGATGCTTAGGGCGAAAAACTGATAAGAGCCTAAAAGCCCAGGGAAAGTGATGGAGGAAAAAATAACTGGTGACATTCCAGATTCTGAAAGTACAGAATTAGGTTAGCCAGGGTGATTCTTTCATGACCCCTGCTCACCCCCATTCTCTTTGTAAACTATTTTGAGTGGGTTTTCTATCCCATGAAGTCAAAAATCCCCAAAGAAACCCAGTGGCTCAGACTCCTCCTCATTTCTTTCCCCTGTCCTCCAGATGCTAAAACTAGGACAAATAAGAATAAGTTATAGAGCAATGGATCTCATTTAACAATTCAACCTGTCCAGACTCAGAATTGCTGTCACTGAAAGTGTTGAGGCAGGCTTTGTAATCTTTGTTGCTTGTGTTCGTTCAATTTTGTTCAATTTATAATCTTTGCTTATAGTCAGAACAGTAGCTAAGTTTGGAAAACAAAAGTAATTCCCTAACTTTGTCTGCATGTGACTGTAGCAGGTATGTCGGGGATATAACTCTTTATGTAAAAGCTGTTTGACCTTGGGGAGTTTTCTAAACCCCTCAAAGCCCCAATTTTGTCGCTTATGAGTTGGTTCCACAATCCCTTCTCTAAAACGATTGGATCAGGAATGTTTCAGATTTCAGAATCTTAAGATCTAGATAGTTCATGTGGTTTATACACTGTATTTTATGCAGATGCCTCACTGAGGTTGTGCCAGTGCTTGATAATTATGCCATATCTACAATGAACTATTTGCCTATTCACACCAACAGGCATAAAGACTGTAAGTAGGCCTCATATCAATTCAGATCAGATCTGGCCTTCAAGTGAGTTTGCCATAGACCCAATAAAACTTTTTTGTGTTTCAGAACTTTCTGGATTCCAGGGTTATGGGTGAGGCTTGTGACCTGCTGTATTTACCTCTTAGGGATGTTTTAAGGGTGGGATGTGACCATGCCTGTGCAGCAGTGGGATCAGGTTCTTATCCGTTTTCCCACCCACTCCTGCTTTGGATTAGATTTAACGTTGACCCCAGGACCCAGCCTGTGTGTCTATGGCCACCATTTGGCTCTCGTAGTTTATTTCTGTCCCCTCTTCCCTCCCCACCTTGAGGAACAATTCCGGTCCAGCCAAGCCCAAACTGACTATGGAAGAAGCTTCAATGACAGTCCCACAACAGCTGAACTGCCCATTTAGAAAGGTACTGGGCACATAAGAAGTGTCCCGTGTCAACTGCCATCACAACTATTTCCACTACTATTGGTGGCATCATTATTGTCTTTCTACCCCAGATGCCAGTGCCCGGCATCGTTCCATTTTTAAGGAGAATTCGCATCCTGAGTGACTTTCTACTGTCGACACAAAAGCATAAAAAATGAAAGATCTGGGAACAGTAAACAAATAACTTCCTTTACAAGTGAGAGTAGAGGTAAAAAAGAAATGAACATGCAAATTTGCTTTCATGGTCATCCTTATCTTGGCTGTCATTGCACCATCACAATCTAATGACTACAGAAAGAGCACTGGACATTGGCCATTGGGTCATCATCTTTGACTCTGAAACAGAACCACACACATGCATCCTCTTACAAGAGCTCTTGGAGCATTTTTAAACCTCTTAAAACATCTCAAGCTTTTCATGAAGGACAATCAAAACTTTAGCAGTGAGGGTCTTTCCTTTCTTTCTTACCCTAGTAGTTTCTGATACTTGGGAAATGAGGCACTGAAAAGCCCCCAAACTCTTCTGCAGCCAAAGAGAGAAAAAAGTGATGTCAGCTTTGAAGCCAATGCAGCTTCTATCTTGCTATCTCTGTTAGGTAACCTGGAAGGTCTGTGTGCTGCCCTTTCAACCATTTGAAATTGGAATTCTGATGAAAATTTCATTTTTCTACCTGTCCCCTCTCCTGGAACTAATTGCTAACTCCTTTTTTTTTTTTTTTTTTTTTTTTTTTTTTTGGCCATCACAACTGAACCAAAATCTAAAGCTTATAAGCATAGGATAGACCAGAAAAGGATAGTTAGGGAATTTAAAAAAAGGAGAAACAGAGAGTTCAAAATGCTTCATCAACACTAACAAGATTGACTGAGGGCACTCAAGATTGGTAGAAAATTTTAAGAGCACAGTCACAAATGACAGTCTATGTAGGTGAGGCCAAACCTTCCTGTGCCAACAAAAAAAGGTCTAATGTGTTGCATACCAACAAGAAAAGTATCTAAAAGCCAATTGATTTAATTTCATTAATGGTTAACAACCCCCCAAAGCATTGACGTGATAAGTTTTCCACAAATTTGTTTCTAAATAAAAAGAAGAATAATCAAATTTAGAAAGAAACAAATTGCCTTAGCCTGCCATTTTAAAACAGCACAAGTAATCTAATTAGCTAAATTTATTAGGAGTAAATGTGAATGAACTCAGAAATTGAATCTGGGGTCTAGCACTGGTACAGCCTTTGCATTCACACACCAGAGAGCAAAGCTAGATAAAAACTCTTTTTCTTCCCAAAGCCTGAACATACATTAATTTTTTTTAACTTTTATTCACTTTTAAGAGATAGAGAGAGATAAAGCATGAATAGGGGAGGGGCAGAGAGAGAGGGAGACAGAATCTGAAATGGGTTCCAGGCTCTGAGCTGTCAGCACAGAGCCTGACGCAGGGCTCGAACTCACGGACCGTGAGATCATGACCTGAGCCGAAGTCGGACTCTCAACCGACTGAGCCACCCAAGCACCCCTAAAGCCTGAACATACATTAAACAAAACAGAGGATGATGTACAAATAAAAGAAACTGCTCTTGTTCCCATAACATCTCACACCAGAGTCAATAATATCTATTGGAAATAGCAAACCCATTTTTAGTGGGCTTAAGTTTCTACTTATGTCCTACAATTACCCATGGAATTAGGCCTACATAGATCTTACTAGTGTTTGGTAAGCATTTTGAAGTTCTTTAACTTCCACTGTTGGTTCAGCCTTATGGTTTAAATTTTGGCTCAGTTGTGATCGTCCAGGACAAGAAGTTAGCTTTTTGCTATAAGAGAGGGTCAAGAAGAAGAAGGAAAATGATATTTCCGAGGCTGGATGGGCAGAAGTCTCTCTGTTCCTTTCATGTTTATAAGATAACTCTTCTTTGATTACTGGCTTTGTCCCATGTGCCCACACCACTGTCATTTAGGTGACAGGAAAAAGGAACTGACTTTAGTCCAGATTCTTTCTCTCTTCCTTCCTTCCTTCCCTTCTTCTGTCGTTCGTTCATTTCTTTCTTTCTTTCTTTCTTTCTTTCTTTCTTTCTTTCTTTCTTTCTTTCATTCTTTCTCTCTTTCGAGAGTGTGTGCTTGTGCATGTGTGTGGTTGAGGGGCAGAGGGAGAGAGAGAATCTTAAGCACACTCCATGCTCTGCATGGACCCCGATGAAGGGCTGATCCTATGACCCCGGGATCGTGATCCGAGCCAAAATCAAGAGTCGGACGCTCAACTGACTGAGCCACCCAGGTGCCTCTAGGCCAGTTTCTTGATACACGAACTTCTTCCAACCCCCACAGCCTGGTGGGGTCACTATTATTGCCCCACTTTACAGATGAGGAAGCAGAGGCCTAGAGAATCCAGGTTACTTAACCCAGTGTCATTCAGCTGGTTAATGATGGAATTAAGATTCATAGTCTTATTTGTGTAAGTTCAAAGACTGTTATTAAAAGCTGTTTAACAAATACTTATTGGAATGGGTTACAGTCCAATTTTTACTTCCAATAACAACATCCATAACCATTGGCTTTCTACTTTCAAATCTAGTTTTGCTCTCTACACTTCGTTTATCTTCAGTACTGTCTTGGGTGTTGGTAGTAAGATCGTCATCTCTCTCACTTTCCGCACTAAGACCCAGAGACCCAGTGAATGTAAGCAGCATACTTAAAATCAACCACACGTTTATAAGTAAACACAGATCTCGAACCCCGATGTGGGAGCTCAAATCACAAGCTTTGCACTATCCTCCACAGCCTCCTGTATCTCAGGAAAACGAGACTTGACTGAAGAGCCAAAGTCTATTTTCTGGCCTCTGACATCTCACTATGACCAGGTCTCTAACACTGTGGCTATTTGGAGAAGAAAAGGAACTATGTGGCAAGTGGTTGATTACTCAATTCACATCAATAAGAGCCGGTCAGCCATTTGATGGCCTAATTGTTGATTTAGACAAAAAGTAGATTATAATTTGGGCAGCACAATGGCCATTTTTGCAGAACACGTGAGTATAATCATCCTAGCATGGAACAAAATTGCTACTGTAAATTTTCCTTTTGGTTTATTCTGTATCGCCTCTGGGTTACAATTTAATCCCACCTTTGCTCGGCCCCTCGGGGACCCTGGGTCACTCTGCTGATTTACAGGGAAAGCGTTAAACCTCATTTTTCTTAAACTGAAAGACCAAAGCAGTCAGAGCAGAGACAACAGGGATGTGACAAGGCCACGAGGCAATTATGCGTCCCTCTCCGGGCGTACCTGCCTGAATGCTTATGTGAAATCCGGAAAGGACACTATGCCCTTCTTCTTGTGAAGTCTCTACTGATCACAGAAGCAGATTCAAATAATCTTTTCCGTTTTGCTCCTCTGGGCTGCTTGGCTTTGTAAACTGTCAGCAAAGCCGTCAAAGTGGGAAGCCAGATATTGCCATCTCTATAGGCGGATGCCGTCCAAATCTTGTCTGTGTGATGGCAGGCACAGAGGCCGGAGCGAACAGGAACAAACCGTGTTGCTGCAATATTCCTGAATTCCCCAGGCTAATTAGGCCCTCACATTCTTTTATAACAGTGAAGCAAAAAACATCTACTTGGAGATTCCGTTAGAAGGCGTACACTTTCAAGACACGTGAAATTGCCCAGGTATTGCTGCGGGTAAAATGAAACCTTCCTCTCTGGATTTGAGATCATTAGCTTTCTGTTTTACAGCAAATCATCTGCCGTTCTTGACTCCAACCAGAGATGCAGGGGAACCCGTCTCATCAGCCCCTGGGACAGCATGGCCTGCCACCATTGCTGATCACGCCACATCACGGAAGTGAGGGCTTGCAGGGCAGGGAGGAGGAGGAGGGAGAAGCAAAAACACTGGCCGCTTCGTGGGGAGTCGTTACCCTGCGCCTGGCCCGGGAAGAAAGAGCCAGATGCTCCGTTTTACTTTATCTTTCCAACAACGCTGTGGAACAGGGTTGGATGGTTAAGCCCCATTTTACAGATGGAGGAAACGGAGCCCTGCCCAACATCAGAGTGAGCGGTGAAAAATCTTTGGAATGTTGTATGCAGAGTAAGGTAAAAAGATATCCGGCGGGTGCATACATTGGAAAGTATAGCACTACATATAAATAATTTTGTTTCTGAAGCTGAGATATGAAATGAAAAGACCCTAAGGGTCAATTTTTGCCTTATATTCTTCCATTTAAAAGAGTGCAAAATATGAAATACACACAAAAAAATTGCCTAAGAACAATTTTAGAGGAATAAGAAATGGCCATTACAACCCTTAAGAAGCAGTTATTATGGGGCGCCTGGGTGGCGCAGCCGGTTAAGCGTCCGACTTCAGCCAGGTCACGATCTCGCGGTCCGTGAGTTCGAGCCCCGCGTCAGGCTCTGGGCTGATGGCTCGGAGCCTGGAGCCTGTTTCCGATTCTGTGTCTCCCTCTCTCTCTGCCCCTCCCCCGTTCATGCTCTGTCTCTCTCTGTCCCAAAAATAAATAAAAACGTTGAAAAGAAAAAAAAAGAAGCAGTTATTAAAGGGGCACCTGGGTGGCTCAATTGGGTAAGCATCCAGCTCTTGGTTTTGGCTCAGGTCATGATCTCACAGTTCATGGGATCGAGCCCCGCATCGGGCTCTGCGCTGACAGAGTGAAGACTGCTTGGGATTCTCTCTCTCTTTCTCTCTGTCTCTCTCCCCACCCCCCCCCCCCACCCTCTGTTCCTCCCTCCCTCTAAATAAATAAATAAATATAAAAAAGTAACTATTAAAAAGAAGTAATGAACAAACGAATAATAAGAAAAACAAGCTATAATATGATTAGTACCGATAAATAACAGCCATATGTCAGACTCTTCATTCTCAGCTTGATAGAATCCGTAACAGGATTCACAATAAGCAGCAACATTTTGTCGTGCATGTGCTGAGTGCACACTTGACTATCTCTGTAGAAAATACCTTTTACCAAGTGATGTTTTTTTTCTGGTACAACTTGGGTTCTGCAGTGAAGAACAGAGTTCAGTTATTGCCTCTTTTGGAAGGGAAAGAGTTAGGAAAAAGAGATAGAAGATAAGTGATTTCTGTTACCCACCGAGATAAACCAAAAGCATGGATCCATGCTCTTCAACTGCTTCGTGGATTTTTAAATCATTTTACAAGTCTTCACGGAGCACACCTCAATTTAGAAGAAGAGCCATGAGACCTCCAATTAGAAATATAATTAAATGTCATTTGGGGACTAATAACCAAAGCTCGAAACATTATCTGGGTTGATGATAGCAGGGAAGGGTTGAGGTTGCCCTGTTCAGCTTCTGGTCAGAAATGCCAGCTGGTCATTAGACTCCGGTAAATTTCACGCACCAATGTATTTATTGCTGCTATAAACTGAAAATATGAAAGGAAGAAAAGGTAGGGAGCTATTGATTGCATGATAGGCCTTGGAGGTTCAGTTTGCTAGCCATTATTCCTTGATAACAAATGTGCCTTTTGGTTTTACCGGATCAAACTGGTTTCACTGACTGCCAATCTTTTGTGAAGATGGGCATAAAATAAAAATACACATACAAAACAAGGGTGTATCTGTTTATAAAGGTATGACTTTTTACCCTGGGGCAGGGGTCAGACCCCCAAACCTCGCTCCTAGTCAAGACCTGAGGGCGTTTAGAACTTGGGATCTGGATCTTGGGAAACTTGGGTATTTTTGCTGTCCTGATTTCCCTGCAAAAGATGGGAATTCTAGACGAGCTCTTGAGCTAACAAACGCTTTAGCTGCAGTAGGTCTAGAAATGGTGTTCTCCGGGGGGCAGATTTTTGAGAGAGATTTGTAACTTCTTTGTTTTACTTTTAGAGTTTAGAAACACACAGAGAAATTACAACTTGCCCCTGGTAGATTTCCCTCTTAGGCTAGTGTCTTTTTTGTGTTCATGCTGGGCTGTAGTGCTTAAGCCCGAGCCGAGAATATACTGCTTCTCCACTGGTCTGTTCAGCAATCAGGAGCGAGAATGCATGGCAGGAGAACGATTACAGAAATCGGAGTAACTTGAGGTTCGAGCGGCATTGGAGAATATCCTGTAAAAGAAACACAAACAAAAACAAAAACGCGACACTAATTCATAAATAAATGAAGCAAGCAAGCGCGGATGTGGGCGGCTGTGAGGCCAGGGAAGAATGTGGCTTTTGCATAAATAGGAAGAAGCAGAAGAAGTTGGAAGATAAAGGAAGTGAGAGGAATCGAGCAGGTCAGCAGCTGTCTCGCGGTTTTGCAGGGCCTATTTTGGCGAATCTGGCATATGCGGTCATGCGTCAAGCTGGACTTTGCGGGGAGTCCTATATTTACCAGGTAAATGACCAGATGTCTTTGCCAATGTGTAATAATTTCTGACGAAGGGATTTAAAATTCAGCCATGCCACCCAAAATAGGAAACTGGTTCTTCTTGCTTTAAAGGAAATTTATGGATAATTCAAGATAAGCCATCTGTGCACTGAGAAATACACATCCTACAGATGGTGAGAATTATAGGATACATAATACTGTTAATAATAGCATCATGTTCTGATGTATTGTATGAGAAATATATGTATATGTGTTCATCAGGTCCATTAAGGTGACATTTTATATTTATACACTGTAATTAGACTCCATCTCTGGAACAGGGCTGGGCACACAGTAGGCTATCAAGAAGTCTGGAGGGAAGGCAGGTGGGGGGGGATGAAGGGAAGGAAGGAAGGAAGGAAGGAAGGAAGGAAGGAAGGAAGGAAGGAAGGAAATGGAAGGGAAGGGAAGGGAAGGGAGGGAAAGAGGGAGGGAGGGAGGGGAAGGGAAGGGAAGGGAAGGGAAAGAGGGAGGGAGGGAGGGGAAGGGAAGGGAAGGGAAGGGAAGGGAAGGGAAGGGAAGGGAAAGGAAGGGAGGGAAGGAAGGAAGGAAGGAAGGAAGGAAGGAAGGAAAGGGAAGGGAAGGAAGGGAGGGAGGGAAAGAGGGAGGGAGGGAGGGGAAGGAAAGGGAAGGGAAGGGGAGGGGAGGGGAGGGAAGAGAAGGGAAGGGAAAGGAAGGAAGGGAGGGAAGGAAGGAAGGAAGGAAGGAAGGAAGGAAGGAAGGAAGGGAAGGAAGGGAGGGAGGGAAAGAGGGAGGGAGGGAGGGGAAGGAAAAGGAAGGGAAGGGGAAGGGAGGGGAGGGAAGAGAAGGGAAGGGAAGGGAAGGGAAGGGAAGGGAAGGGAAGGGAAAGGAAGGGAGGGAAGGAAGGAAGGAAGGAAGGAAGGAAGGAAGGAAGGACAGACTAAGCTCTAGGGTTATCTTGTGGAGTATCTGTTATGTATATTGATTGAAATTAAATACCCTAGACCATGTAACTGAGCGAATTTGGGGCTGACTGTGATTTGATAGAAGGCAAGAAATCGAGGTAGATGTTTTTTGTAGCCAGGTCCTCTCCTCCCTTCATAATGTAACTCTGATATTTACCTATGTTCTCGTACCTCAGGGTCAAACGTGGGCAGAGATGAGGTTGTAGATGCAGACCCTTCCAGGGTGGGTATGGGCAGGAACCAAGAGCTCTCATGCATCCTGAACTTGCAGTTACCTGAACTTATTTTGAAAAGAGGAGCCAATTCCTTCTTCCCATTGTGGCTGCCTCAGTGTATGTATTGTAATTTTGATTTAAGTTTTTTTTTTTGAATTTCTATTTATTTTTGAGAGAGAGAGAGAGAGGGAATGAGAGCAGAGGAGGGGCAGAGAGAGAAGGAGACACAGAATCTGGAGCAGGCTCCAGGCTCTGAGCTGTCAGCACAGAGCCCGAGGCGGGGCTTGAACCAGAAAACCATGAGATCATGACCTGAGCCGAAGTCGGATGCTTAACTGACTGAGCCACCCAAGCACCCCTGATATCATATTTTGACTAATTTTGTTTTAAATCCATGTGGCGTGCTGGAGCCAGCTGTGTGGCTACTTCTTAATTTTTCAGGAAATCTGTGAACCAGTTGTTGAACACAGCAATTATTAAAAATTAACTTAAATAAACTTGCAATTAAACAAATTATATCTAAAAACAAAAGTAATGAACATTCAAACTCATTACCTCCAATTCCTGCATTCTACTATGCTCTGTGCCCTTGAGGTTATGTACTTCTCTCATATCTGTGTCGAGAAACCACTGTAAAATGGTAGACTACTGTGTTTATCTTCCCAACTCTTCATTCGTTCCGTGATGTCACATGGGCAGTTTGAAATTTGCCATGGTCGCAGTATTCACTTTACAGAAACCACCAAATGCTCCACCTCGGGGTGGGGTGGAGGGTTTGGTGAGAGAGGTTGAACTTCTATCAGCACCCTACTGAGTAGACATCTTGTTTTTCATTGGGTCAATATCTATCACTTCCTATCTGTGGAACTGCTTCCTGCTTCTAGTAGATAACCACCCTTTTCCTCTTTAGGTAGTTTTAGGGAGGCTTCCAATTATACTACCCCATTCCTTGATCACAGATAAAAGAACATGACCTAGGTTTGGCAAGTCAAAATTACCCTGACCATAGTGATAAGAGATGAGCATGTGATCTAGGCCAAACCAGTCAGTACTTCCCTGAGGATTTTCTAGATGGATTCTGGGAAAACCAAGGTTTCTTTTTTTGTTGCGGAGGAGTTAAGCTGGGATGATGTAAACCTAAGGCTGCCTGTGGCCATGTTTCCCCCAATATCTGCATCACACATAAGAAGCCAGTCCCCATTATGAGGGCCTGAAGCCAGCCACAGAGGACAGCAAAATCCCAAGGCAGAGGACAAGCTGGTGATAACATTGGAGTCCTTGGGGCAAGACAGGCCTTTCATCCATATCATTTCCACTTAGGAAGGTCAACAAATTCCTGTTTTTGCTTAAGCTCCTTTGAATTGGGTTTCTGTCACTTGCAGCTGAAAGTCTGACGAATACAGTTGATTCGAGATTATCCACTTCTCTCTTGTTGCCTCTCTGTTTTCTTGGTTCATCAATTATACATATGTATGGATTGTATGTTGATACTGTAAAATTGATCTATAGAAAAAAAAAAGTCAATATAGAAAACCAGATGTAGTCTTTCAGGAAATCCATAAATCTCTTTTAACCAGTACTTCCAAGGTTTTGCTGCCACCATGGGGATTGGGGTAATAAAATGCACAGGTTTATCACCTTTAAACTCAAAGTCTGCCAAGAAGAAACAAGATTCCAAGACTACAATTCATTAGTGTTGCTCTAGCAGAAGAGCTGTGTGATGGCGGGAATATCCCTTGAAATGAAATCCTCATGAAAGGACTGGTTGGTTCGCTGTCTTGATTAAGTTACAGAAGCTGAAGCCTGCCACATTACTTCCCAGCAGACCTGATTAAGTAATTGGTATAGAAAAGAAATAAAATAGAATAAAGAAAAATTAAAAAAAAAAACTGAGGGAAGAGAAAAATGGGGTTGGAAAATACCAGAAACTTGTTTAACTCCTTGTGCCTTAGTCCTGTCCTATTGCCTATAAGGAATAGTGCCACACTGGGACCCAGGGTTGGCTCCTTCTGTTGGTATGTTGGGCACTTAGCAGGGGGAGTAGGCATGTCAGCCTTGGGGAAATAAAAAAAAGTTAAATGGTCAAGATGCCCCATGTTATGATGGTATGGAGTCTCTTTGCCCAGCCACCCTGATGCTTCTTGAATGGGTGATATGACATGGCTTTGATGGCCATGATAGGAATTGTGTGTAGGCTCAATCACAGAGACCTCTAACAGAAGCATCCTGTGCCCAGTGCCCGTGGTGTTACTAGTTTCTAACAGTGACTCCTACCACCTAAGGGGAACAGCAGAGTTGTCTCCACCAGACTCACTTACCACCATGATTTTAGTTATTAGACTTCACTACATTCTATTGAGGCTTTCAGACTTCCTAGAGATTCAGGGAACTAGTCATGAGACCTTTAATTTTTTATTTCCCCACTGAAACCAGCCAGTTATTTCTGTTACTTACACTTAAGCTTCTTGACCGACTCACTGAGACAACACAGCACCAAGGTCATGGTTAGGAAGGCAGAGATAAACATGAAGGCCAATGTGAGGAGTGGGGTTCAAAATGAAAGAGTAGGGAAGTCATCAAAAATTAAGGTGTGATGTGTGTGTGTGTGGACTGTTTGGATATGCAGCTCAAGCAGAAAGCCCTGGGCAGCCTACTGAAATCCTACCTGCTTTAAAGAGTGGGTCCAATGGCTCAAAACTCCAGGCTACACTAAAATGCAGGAGGCTCAGACCTTTCCAGACAATAGAAATTAGAAAGTGGGAAGGTTTCGTAATGAATATGGTAATTTTTCCCAGAACTGGTATTTTAGTTGGAAATATGTAATTGTAGTAATACATCTGTTGAACTTCAAATGAGGCAGATAATAGGGTATAAAAGGTCATATTACTCATCATATACAATCTCTGTTCCAAAACACACTGCTCAGAGCAAAACTGTTCTAGAAGATATTATTCTATGTTTCCTATCTTGAATATAAAAATATAAACAATTTGCATTTTGTTAAATGAACATTTTCTTGGAAAGCATCCATTCATCACCATCTCTCCTTGGATTATTTAAATTTGAGTGAATCACCATCATAAAATAGTTAGAAATCACTCACTTATTTTTTGCTTATTAATATTTGACGCCTAATAGCACTTTTTCATCAGATAATGCTTTTTCCAAACGTTTATTCCTAATTAATTTCTTCAGTTTACCATATTCTTGCATCGGTTTACTCTCAATCTTTTTTTTATTATTACGTTCTTTTTGAAAATGATCATCTGGAGGCACCACTATTTCATCACCAGTTAGAGGATTTTTCTGCTTACCATTAATGGACTGTGGTCGTCTTTTTGAATTTTGCAGAGCAGGAGATAATGAAGGTGATGCAGATGGAACTGAGTCACCAGGCTTTGGGTGCCATGAGAGACCACAAGGTCTGACGGAGAGTCATTTTCTCCAGGAGAGGGAGTGGCTCTTTGCCCTGATGACTTCCGTTCTGTCCTTGGATTGTAGGAAAGTATACGGGCTGGAAAGATGAAGTCACGAATAAGGTACAGCAACTTTTGGACAAGTAAGATCCTGTGTGGTTGACTGATCTGCTTTTGTCACCTGGGACCCTGGTCTCTTCTGGCTCCTTCCTTATCAGGACCCACAAGTTTAAGAACAGTAAAACTCTCCCTGACTCTAGAATACCTACAGTTCAAAATCTGCCTGAGAAAAAAAATGATTCAGGGTACTGGTGGTTAAGGACAAGAATGTTAATGGAGAGGAATCCAGGCATTCTTTGAGAATAATCAGGGAAAGCAAATTATTTAGTAAGATTTCTTTGATTTAAAGAAAAAATTTTTATGTGTTTATTTTGACAGAGAGAGAGAGCATGAGCAGGGGAGTGGCAGAGAGAGAGGGAGAGAGAGAATCCCAGCAGGCTCCGTGTTGCCAGTACAAAGCCTAAAGTGGGTCTCAAGCTCATGAACCATGCTATCATGACCAAGATTCCAACGTGTAACTGACTGAACCACCCAGGTGCCCCAAGGTTTCTTTGATTTTCTCCTCCTCCTCATTCTGCCCCTCTGTTATACTACTTATGTGTTTTTCCGAACTTTGGAGTGCCCAGTGCCAAAGCAATGGGCTCGCTGTGCTGTGGTTCTCCTGGTTAAAACTCCAGTCTTAAAAGTCCCATGTTTCACCCTGTGGGTCCCATCAAGACCTCTACATTTGGGTGATGTACAAAATATGACTTTCAACAATCAACTCATGGTGAAGCTATAAACCAAGTGTTTGCTCCCTAACACTAGCATTCAAATGAGGTTGACCATAATGAAATATTGTCAGATATATGAGCTCAAGGATTTTCTTTCCTACTTCTCATGTTCCAGGTCTATTAAATAATTGATGTTCACAACTGAATGCACAGAGAACCCATGGATATTTATGTGGTTGAACCAAAAAGCTGAATATAGACCTTCCAAACATACGACAATGTATAATTTGGGGCCATCCGGCATGAACTTAATACTGGAAAAGCAACTGATGTTTTGCTAAGAACGTAGACTTCAAATATACTAGTATACTTCTAACTCAGAAGCAAAGTATTGAAATAGCCTTGGATCTATGCTCTCTGTGATTGCATTTACAACACCATTTACTGTAGAATCTATTGCAAAGGCCACCATTCTTAAATCGATTCTCAGCTTTAAGACAAAGAATTAGGTATCTCATAGCTGGGACAGTAGTAAAGGGTTGAAGTAACCACTGAAGAAGTTATTTTTCAGTCCTAATGTTACATATGTGAATGGAAAAAAAAAGCCTGTGCATTTACTCATTTGCTTATTTACATTATACTACCAGATACTCTCAGGAAAAGAGAGAGAAAGGTGAATTATGAATTGTCTCTCAAAAGTAGGTAGGTAGGTAGATACACAGTCAGGTGGATGAGACAGACAAGGGCAATCATTGACCTCCATGTGGTCATTGAGATATGTGTTGGCTACTATAAAGACAGTATAGCATAGTGGCTCATGGTCTAGATTTGGGCTCAAATTCTGACTTTTCCCCTTACCAACCGTGGTAGCTTGAGGCAACTTCCCTGAGCACTCTGGGAATTAATTTCTTCATCTGTGAAAGAGGAATCCTAGTAGTCTTCATCTTAACGAGTCTTTTTGAGGATGATGTTAGAACAGCTCTTTGCAAAGTGTGGTCGTCTTAAAGTGTGGTCTGGGGCCTCCCAAAGTCCTTGAGATCCTTTCAAGGGTTCTGCAAGAGCAAAACTATTTTCATAATAATGTGAAGACATATTTGCTTTTTTCACTCTCTTTTTCTAATAATACTAAGCTTTTACATGCCTTTTCCTTCTTTTTCTTTCATGAGTGTACAATGGAGTTTTCAAGAGGCCACCCAATGTGATAGCTCAACAGATTGAATGCAGAAGATACAAGAATCCAGATTTCTTCTATGAAGCTAGACAGTAAAGAGATTTACAGATGTGTAAACAAAATCACTTCTCACATTTTCTTGTTTTGAAACATGCATTATTTTTTCATTAGAAAGTATTTGTTAACATTTTACCATGATTTTCATCTGAAATTGATGATTTATCTCAGTCGTTATTTTTAAAGGAATTAATGACTGTTTTGGGTATTTTCTCAGCTTTAATGTCTAGTGCTACAAATATTGATAGATATGACCTACATAAACAGAAGCCCTTTGGTGTCCTCAAGGGAGAATGTAACTGGGGCCAAACAACAAAAAGTTTGAGAGTAACTAAATGAAATCATTGTCTGATACATAGAACGGCCAGTATGAGACCTAAAAGCTAGATTGTTTGTGATGGGGATTCTGTTGATGACTCAGTGGAAAAACGGTGGTCAAGGAAGCCAAAGGATTGAAACCTAAGATGAGTTTAGAATAGCTGGTCTAATCTGCATCTCTAGATTTAAGAGGTGGTGAGTAAATTAACCTGGACATTGGTCATATTTGCCAGATTGTATTTATCATGATAGGGTTACAAACGGAGGTGGGAGATTGGGCTGGCATGGAAGTAGCTGAACGTCGACTTGGAAAGACAAAACTTTTACATAGATAACTCATTGTCTAGGATTACAAAATAAGGGCTTGTATCAGTGGAGGAAGGAAGGGGTATTTGTGACGGGGTGTGATAAAAGCCAAAAAAGACCAGGAGGTGTGGGAAGAGTCATAGAAGGTTATCTTTGAAGGGACATGTGGTTATCCTTTGTAGCAAACATTTTATTTTTATGTTTTAAAATTACACAAGGATTGCGTGAATAGGTTTTGTACTTAATTATTCTAACTGTCCTAAGTGGGAATTTTTTGTGGGGAGGGAGCTTGGGCAGTGAAGTTGAACCTTTAGCCCTCTACTCAATCATCCTCTTCTATCCTGAGATGATTTTCATAAACAGTTTGGTAAATATCTTTCCAGGCCTTTTTTAAAATTCATTAAAGAGAGAATAATAAAATCAAAACTTACAGCCCTTTCCAAATGCCAAGCGTAATTCTTTCCAGACCATACAATCTTTATAAAACTCATAGAATCTTCACAGATCCCATAAAGCATTTATCATTATTGTTCCTCTTTACCAGCGGCGGTGAGGGGAGAATCTGAGACACAGAGGCTAAGCACATTGCACAAGGTCACAGAACAAACTTCATTTAAACAGATAGACGTATATAGTTAGGAAGGTATATGGAAACATGGTGGTTTTTGTAAGTGTGTTTTTATATAAATGGGATTGTGTCATGCATGCCGCTGTATTATTTGCGTCTTTCACCTAAAATGGAACCTCACTGTATTTGACTTAAAAGTTCCAAAGTCTTTGAAATGGGTGATCACACGATCAGCTTCATGAATATTTTTGGCTGCTGGGTTATAAGCATGAAGGAGTTCAATATTTCTCCATCCAAAGCCAATCTAATCTCCCTCTCAAGCCTCTTAATGGCATCTAGGCTTGATCTCTTGGTGATTCAGACAAGAACACACTCATTAAGTCCAACTTAAAAGTCCCATCTCCCTTCCTCACGTCCCCGTTGTGGGCCTGTACTGCCGAGGCTCCTGTCTCTGCCAGTTAGGACTGGGGTGGCCGGCAGAGGTGCTGGTGCTGGTCCAAAGGGGCAAATGTCACTTCACTTGCCTGGGAGCAGAGCCAGAACCAGTTGGTGTTTGGCCTCCTGTGTGGCAGCAACTGGACACTGGCTTCATTAGGAGACATGCATGAGTTCTTCTGGGCCCTCAGGACCTCTGTGAGGGGCAGGTGGCTGCATCAGAGTGCTTTTCACTAAGCTAGAATCCTTAAAGCCCTCCTGATCTGGGAAGGAAAGAACTGTACCATCTTTTGTGAGCTTTCTGTGGAGGAGAAAAGGTCTCCAGTGAGAAACTGAAACCCCATGGGGTGCCTGGGTGGCTCAGTTGGTTAAGCATCGAACTCTTGATTTTGGATCAGCTCATGATCTCACAGTTCATTGGTTTGAGCCCTGCGTTGGGCTCTGTGCTGATGGGGTGGAACCTGGTTGGGATTCTCTCTCTCTCTCTCTCTCTCTCTCTTCCCCTCCCCTGCTTGTGCTCTCTCTCTTTCCCTCTCTCTCAAAATAAATAAATAAACTTAAAAAAAAAAGAAACCCCTATCCCATGCAGGTTCTTGGCATGTGACTTTACATGTGTAATGCGATTCCCAAACAAGAAATAATTAATATATATAGGAACCTAGAACGCTTGGAGGTCCAGAAGAGACAAATTCAAAAACGCTCTGTAGGTCTGTTCTCACAAGCCAGGGCACAATGTTGCCAAAGATGGGCTCATACTAAAAAATTACAAACCACAAGAAGAAAACCACCATGAGAGTACAAGTATGTCTGTATGTGCAACACACAAGAGAATGAGCCCCCAGAGAACTAAAACTACTACAACAATATGAAAGAGATGATGATATAAACCTTTAAATGATTAAAATGGGAAAAAAAACAATCAAAGAGTAAGACAAATTAAAATGTAACTATATTTTTCTTTATCTTTTATGGAATTATTTTATATGTTTAGCTTCTTAATATACCTATACTTTA
This sequence comes from Felis catus, assembly GCF_018350175.1. Classification (NCBI taxonomy): domain Eukaryota; kingdom Metazoa; phylum Chordata; class Mammalia; order Carnivora; family Felidae; genus Felis; species Felis catus. The sequence continues at coordinate 205,366,567 of NC_058375.1, read as the reverse complement.
TTTATTCAGAAGATATTTATTCAGAAAAGGGATCTGGCTTATTTTTGCCAATGGGTATCTCTCTTCCCCAAATCAGTTTTTGAATAGTTTCCCTTTTCCTCACTGATTTTGAAATGCCAAGATGGTCATAATAAATTCTTAAATATTTCATATAGATGTGAATCTATTTTAACATGCTTCTCCATTGTCTATTGCTATACCGACACACTCTTAATTAATGTAATTTTTTAGCATGTTTTGATGTTACTTGGGAAAAGTGATCTTTCACATTTCCTGCTCTGCATTTTTTCCAAATTAGTTTCTACCTTTTAAATTCTAGATCATGCATTCTCAATGGAAGCAATATCACCTTCAAGAAAGTGGGAATTAGGTGTTGGAGGGTGAGAGATCTTACTCTTTCTATGGTTAAGCACTTGATAGATAAACATATAGTACTTAGGGTATGTTCTATGTGTATGGTATTAAGATTTCATGGGGGTGATTAGGAAAAAAATGTTAAAATGTCTCTTAAAGTGCTGATAATAATAACAACAATGATAATACTAAGATTATAAGGCACATTGCTAGGTGAACTTTGGAATTAGCTTGTCAATTTCTACTGCTGATTTTTGCAAAAAAATTAACAAAAAAAAGGCCTTGGAGACCAGAGAGATGACATGATTTGACCTAGGTCACATTGCAAATTAGGAGCAGATCTGGGATGAACACCCACTCTTGACTTTTACTCCTAGATTCTATTCACTGTACAACCTATTCTGATTTATCTTGGCACCTTGAATATGAACTCTTTTCCAGGCCTTTGAGCATGTTCTGTGCATCAGACAGCCCTCAGCATGTTGCCCATAACCCTTTGTCCTTAGTCCAGGGAGGATGCTTCTGCATATGCCAGTGGATGTCCATCGTCTGGCCCATTCCATTCTTTCCTCAATCCCATTTCCTTTCTTAGATCCTGGCCAGTCAATAATGGCATCAGTTGGGACCCTCCAGTTAAGAGCAGAAATAAGTATGCCACCATGAAACCCTAGAGTTTGGGTTCCAGGCTCTACTCAAGTAGAAGCTCAGAGGAGTGGAAGATCTGCAGGCTCTGTTGATCAGGAAAGGCTAAGAGATTGTAGGGGAGGAGAGAAGATGAATACAACAAGGGAAAGAGAGCATGCCCATAAAAGAGAGGACGCAAAACGTTGACAATTGCTGAAGCTTGTTATCTCAAACCTTTCTCTACTTTTGCATAATAAGAAGTAAACAAAAGAATTATTTCTCATCATGTCCAAGTGCTGTATTTTTTCACCAGCTCACACCTCAACTCTATTTCTGCTGATCAGTGAAGCAAGGGGCATTATCCGTATTTTTTTTTCTTTGATCCATTTATCTCTACTACTTCTGATGCCTTCAGGGAAGGGAATAGCAGGACAAAACACTTAAGGAGAAAAAAACCTCTTGTACTTAGCAGGTGGCATCTGTAATTCTCTCTGGCTATTGATTACAGTAATCCCTGATGGCTACAGAGCGCTCTCCAGCTGGTCTCTTACAATTCCAGCTAGGATCCCCAGCCAGATGTGACCAATGAGCTCTGCCTCCTAGTATTCTCCCTTGTGTAGTCCCCTCCCACATTGTATCAGGCCTGGCACTGAATACGAGAGAAATGATAGTATCTCGCTTCGAAGATTAGGTTCTAAAACACACTGCGGCTTCCATCTCGGGCTCTCCTTGTCTCTCATTACTTGCTCCAAGGCAAGTTAGCTCTCATGTTGTAAGAACCCTGTGAAGAGGCCAACATACTGAGGAACTGAAGCTGCTTTCTCACAGCCATGTGAGTGAGCTTGAATACGGAGCCTACAGCCCAGTCGAGCTTTCAGATGACTATAGCTTTAGCCTGCAGCTTGGATACAACCTCATAAGAAACCTGAGCTGGAATCACCCAGCCAAGCTGCTCTCATGACTGTTAGAAATTGTGTGAAATATTAAATATTTGCTGTTTTATGGTGCTAAGTTTTGGGATAATTTGTTACACAGCCATAGATAACTAATACACTTCCCCTGTGCTGGCCCTAGCGGTACATACTTGGGGGTGCTTTATCCCTGAAAGCAGTCCTGTTGGGAATAGACTTTTCATTATGTGTCTAACAGGATCCCGTAAATGTCCACTGTCCAAAGAGAACCATGCATCCTTGCCCTGCCCTCTGGGAAAGTGTAGCTGACTTTGACCGTAGACTCCTCTCCTCACCTTGAAGTTACAAGAGGGCAGGCACCAGGCTCTGTAGCTTCAAACTTCAAGGAACAATAATCTTCCAAGAATTCTTTTGTGCTCTATTTTAGGATGGGTCTGTGTATTTGTTATTAGGGCTGTTGTAATAAATATCCACAAACTTAATGGCTTAAAATAACAGAAACTTATTGTCTTACATTTCTGAAGGCAGAAGACTAAAACCAAGGGTCCACAGGGCCACAATTCCTCCAAAGATTCTAGAGGAGGATCTTTTCTTTCTTCTTCCAGCTTCCAGTAGCTTCAGGAATTCCTTGGCTTATGGCTGCATAACTCAAATTTTTGCCTCCATGTTTACATTAATTCTCCTTTGTCAGAGTCTTTTCCTCTTCTATCTCTTTTAAGAACACTCGTCATTAGATCTGAGGCCCACCTGGCTTATCCAGGATGAACCTTAATTATATCTGCAAACATGCTTTTTTCCAAATAAGGTCACATCCACCAGTTTTGAGGGGGAAGACAAATGCATCTTTTTAGGGGCTACTATTCAACTATAGTCTGTGAGTTCCTTTATCTCAGTAGATACCAAGTGGCAAGGAATTAGTAATTACTCTTGGATTCCCTCTCATTTAGCTTGTTAATGACACTTCTCTCTTTCTCTCTCATTTTGGCTCAAGATGGATGTTGGGCTCAAGATAAAGTGACTGGGTAAGCTGGTTTACACCTCTTGACCCATGCAATTATTAACAGCCATGCTTTCACTTCCAAAATTGTCCCAGTTGGGATAAGTTACTTGAGCACCCACGTAAGGTTTTGGCCAACTTTTAGTAATTCTTGCAGATAGATGTCTAGAACCTTTCTTTAGAAACTTTGGACACTTGGTACCAAATAATCTAAGAAATAACAAAAAAGTTTTATTTAACATCCAGTTACAGTTATTATTATTATTAATATTCATTTCCTGAATAGGAAAAATCCCCAGAGGTTTGGGGGTAATATAATCATATAGCATGTGTCATGAGGAAGAAGAAAAGGGACAGAGAGTGAATATTTCCGTGGTTGCATTTTTACAAAGCAAGGCTGAAGAGACCTGGTCTGGAAATGTCATGAAACATGGACAGAGTTCTCACCCTAGAGGTCTTCTAGAATTGGGGGCTATTAAAATAGTATTTATCAGTGTCTGATTCTACAAGGAAAGGATAGGATATTTGGCCCTTGCTCCCAGATCCCTTACTCCAAATTACAGTGGGTTAAGAGCAGGCTCACATTGGGCACCTGGGTGGCTCAGTCGGTTAAACGTCCGACTTCAGCTCAGGTCGCAGTCTCGCAGCTCGTGAGTTCAAGTTCCGCGTTGGGCTCTGTGCCGACAGCTCAGACCCTGGAGCCTGTTTTGGAATCTGTGTCTCCCTCTACCCCTCCCCGCCTCATGCTCCATCTCTCTCTCTCTCTGAAAAAAATAAATGAACATTAAAAAAAGAGAGAGAGAGCAGGCTCACATGTAGGGGGCAGGGAAAAAATCCCAACAGGTAAAGAACGAGGCTAGGTCAGCCAAAGCCACCATCTATGGTCAAACTGGCCTCATTGGGTTGATTAATTGATTCCCCTCATGATGTTGGGCATTGTATACCCAACTGCCAACATGGGTGGGGAAGCCCAGGTGAAAGGGAAATGAGCCTTGTCAATGTTCCCCAAAAGAGGGTTCTTTGCTTTCATTATTTGTTTACTCATTTGTATTTGTATACCAAACTTTTCATGCTCTGCTCTATTCTAGTGACTTAGGAAAGATTTGCTGGGTGGTACGTTCTCAGTTTCTTCCTATGTAAAGTGAAAGTGCGACATATCTTCTATGCTTCTTAACCATCTGGGACGATAATCACCTCTTCAACTGGCCAATTACTACTCACCCTCCAGATAGTAACTTAAATGTCAGTTCTTCTAATACTCTGTTCTGAAGATGACCTCACCCCACGCCTCCCAGGTTAGGATAGGTACTCAATTTATGTGTTTCTTTTGGCACAGGGTAACCATACTTTATTAGAATTGCCTGTTTAATTGTGTACCTTCTCTTCAGGAGAAGAGAATGGTCTCTATTTTGTTTGGTCGTTAATTTTTACCCATAGAATCTGACATGCAGCCAGTATCTGATTAATATCTGTTGAATGATTGGAAAAACTTGATGTATCGGTGGTTCTTACCCACTTAGGGGCACTTGAATAATGAATGAAATCTATGGACCTTTTTCTCTGAAAATTTCAAGGGATTCACAATTACCATCCAGTCTCAGTCATGGATTCTGGGTTAATAACCCACAGGCTCATTGACTTGTCATCAAGTCTCTACCAGCCCTGACATTCTAAGATTCTATAAAATCAGAAGCCTCCAAACCTGAGGGACCATGTGGCCCTCAGGGACCATCCCATGACGCAAGGGATGAAACAGAGTTCAACACAACCACAGTGAACTATCACAAGGCTCTAATTATTAATGCCTGCATATAATAAAAGGTATTTTAGGAAAGGGAAGTGCAGAAGCATCAAGTCATGGGGGTTTTGAATTCGGAAGGACCTTACAGATCATCCAGCCAATCCCCTGTTCAAAGCAAGAATCCTTGCTATTCCAGGCCTGAGGAGAAAACACCCACCATCCTCCTTGAATGCAACCAGATAAAAGGAACTCTCAACTTTTAAGCAAGATTTGAAAACTGGTGGCCCACAGCTTGTATTTAGCTTAGAATCCTCTCTCCCCGCCCCGACAATAATGTTTTAAAATTCAGAGAATTTCGTGTTAAAAAATCCGTATGTCTAGATTTCCCCATGAAACTGTAAGGTTGAAAAACACTGGCTGCCCTTTGCCCCGTGGAAATATGGCTAGAGCTGAAGAGATCCCTAGTACTTGTCTCTCCAGATCACCACTATCTGGACTACTCCTTCTACTTAGGTACTACCTGGTCTGATTCGGTCTGTACCTTCCTATGCCCTGCAGGCCAGGTTAGGCTGGAGGCGGAGCGGAAAGCCCTGGTTTGGAGCATTTTCCAATTTCCATAGTGTATTTCTCCCACCATGGTCAATTTCAAGCTAGCAATCTGATGTCAGTCTGCTAGATTTCTTAAAATTTAACGATTCTCTTTCATGAATCCGTACACGTTGGCAGAGTGACCTTAAAATGTTAGAAAAACCAAGGTCACTTAAGTTGAACCAAACTTCACTTCCTGTAATTCCCACCAGCATTCTCACATCTTCTCTCTGCATTAGTACAGAACACACTTCAAGCTTTATCATAAGGCACCCTTGCACTTATCTTTAAAGGAGGAACTATTACTCTTTACTATCAAAGCTGCAAAATCTGTCTCTTAATTTTGATAATTAAAGGAGATCATAAAAAAAACTGATATGACATTAGAAAAACAAGGAAAAGGAAAACCCAAACATGATAAGCGTAGGAATCTCAGAGCAGTAGGATTATATGTGATTTTATTTTATTCCGTGTACTCTTGAGTATTTTCCAATGTTTCTACAATCAATATATATTGCTTCTATCAATGTGCCTCCATCAGACTCTAAAGAAAAGTTGATCATCTCCATCTTACTATGTGTTTCATATAGCCTGAAATAAACTACACTTTGTTAGATGGGAAGTGAAATGATCTTCAGATCATCAGTGTTTACTTAGGACGGCACATTGGTGAATGATTTGGTATAAGTTAACCCTGTTAGCTAAATGTTTCTGTGAAGTAAGAAATATGAAAGATTGAAAATGAGGCTAGACACACGAGGAGAGCACCCTGGTATAGGACAAAAAGAACTAAAGTAGTTGGAAGAAGATAGTAAGCTGCATTTTTAAGAGTCACTTTCTATTTATCATATATTTTTCCTGATGAAAGAGTGGTACAGGAAGTAGCTTATTCCATTTTGTCAACAACCTCTCAGTAGTAATAAGGTAAATTTCACCACACTGGCGAGGATAACGTTCAGGAAGCTTCAGTTATTTGGCCTTGGGTTCATAATATCTCCTAAGTGTCTAAAGCTGTTTTGCAGATCAAACACATACTCATTGGAGACACACACACACACACACACACACACACACACAATCGTTTCTGATTCTCTCCTAGCACTACCTTTAAAATAATAATGTCTGCATAAATTCCTCAATAAGAAGAAAAGAAAATCTTTTCTTGTGTGATAGGCTGACGATGTCTGATTTATATAGCACTTGACAAATACTAATTCAATTAACAAATTCTCTGAATAGTTTTTTGAAAAAATCCCCAAAAGAAGACAATTCTACCCACAATGAATATCTAGAAAACTGACTAATAAAAGTAGATTTTTTACAAATAGAATAAATATACTTTTATAGCTAAAAAAAAAATAGAATAGAATCATAGACCTGACTGTGATATTAAAGATAAGCTTGGTTTAAGTCAAATATGCAAGAAGTGATGACCTAAAAGAAATCAAGCATAATGTTTATAAAATTTTTCTTTTAGAAAATGCCTGTGCAATTACCCTGATGGGTTGAAATACACAAAATAAACTAACATCATCGAGTTCATTATGATTCTCAAAAGCACTAAGGCTCATTAGTCATATTCAGAGAATTTTCAGGAACCACTTTACTTTTCTGAGAATTGGTCACTAAAGAGGAAGAATAAATTCTGTGCAATCTGTAGCTCGGGGTATTCAAACAGTCATGGAAAGAAAGTTCTTTATAAATTTTAGTTAAGAAACACATAAGGAGTAATACAATTAAAACACCACCATTTGGCAGCCCTGAATGAAATAATACCTTAGGTGAAGACTGGCAACATCTATGAAAACAGACAACCAGACATGACGAGCTCTCCATGCAACGCAAAATGAGTTCATGAATAGGACAGAAGTATTACTACCGAAAAGTGAAACCCAAACCTAGCTGAAACCTTAGATCAAAGTGCCAGTTTATGGGAAGTAAAAGGGGAGAGGAACATGGTAAGTAACACCGTGAGGATGTGACCAGCAAAATCCAGAGTGTGGGAATTTTAAAGGGCAAATGACTTCGTTTCCTTTTTTTAAGTTTATTTATTTATTTTGAGAGAGAGAACTGCAAGATCATGACCCTAGCCAAAACTGAGAGTCAGATGCTTAACTGACCGAGGAGCCAGGCACCCCATGACTTAGTTTTTTTTAACAAATAAACGACAAAGAAAAAAGCTGGTGGGGGGGACTTACAGATTTAAAACAAGCATTGCAAGCAAGTCAAAGATGCGGACACTGATTCAAACGCTTCAAGTGTGAAACACTTGAGAGACGAGCAACAAAAATTATAATTCTCTGTGTATTTGATTATATTAGCAGCTTACTGTTATTTTTGATGTGATAATGGTATTGTGGTTATATATATTTTTTAAAGAATATCTTTTTCAGATACAGACTGAAGTATTATGGGTGAAAGTGTGTGCCCAGCATTTGATTCAAAATACTCTATGTGGACATGACAAGTATATGTCAAACACGATGGGCCACGTGTTGATGGATGTTGAAGCTGGCTGATTGACATGTGTAGATGTGTTATATTTCTTTTCCTGTATGCTCTCCCCGTCCCCAGTCTCCATCCTCTCTCCACCCACAAAAGGGATTCCATTCATTACCTTTCGCGGCTTCTTGCTCCCAAGTTCAGCTCTCCGCACCGCCTACCTGCTGAATTCTGTGGTTCAGGTTGTGCAGATTGTTGTGTTACTCCTCCAATCAGTTTTCTAGGTGTGTAGGATGGTGTAGTATTGGTCTGGCTGTATTTCATGGACGCAAGACACACAAAAAGCTTCCATGCTGTTCCACCATTTTGGCTCCTCTCCTAGGTGTGTTATATTTCTATCTCTATTAAGAATATGTTAGCAATTATAACAATACTTCCTAACAAACAACTAGATGCGTCAGTAGCCTATAGCAATGAATATATATTGCTTATGGTTTTGAAATCAACTGTGAATTGTCTAAGTGGTACAGTTTCTTTGGGTCAGGCTGATTCATGTGTCTGGTATTGGCTGGCTGTCAGCTGACCTAGGATGGCCATGGGTGGAGCACTGAGGTGACAGCTTTGTTTCACAAATCTCTCATTCTTCGGCAGGATAGACAGCCATGGTTTTATTGCACGGACAGAGCTGCAACAGGGCAAGTTAAACATGAAAAGCCTCTTGGGGCACCTGGCTGACTCAGTCAGTTAAGCATCTGACTCTTGAGCTCCGTTCAAGTCATGATCTCATGGTTCCTGACATCGAGCCCCACATTGGACTCTGTTCTAATGGTCTGGAACCTACTTAGGATTCTCTCTCTCCCTCTCTCTCTGCCCCTCTCTCTGCCCCTGCCCTGCTCTCACATACTCTGTCTCTCTCAAAATAAGTAAATAAATGTAAAAAACAAACAAACATGTAAGGCTTCTTGTGACCTAGGCTTGAAACTAGCTTCATTCTATTGGCCTCATCAAGTCACATGGCAAAGGGGAAGGGTACAACACAGTTATGTGTCAAAGGATCTGGACATAAGAAAAGCTAGAGAACTGAGATGAGTATATGCTTGGAACTTTCCATAATTAAAAGTTTGTGTTTTTTTTTTAATTTTTAAAAAACATTCAGGGGCGCCTGGGTGGCTCAGTCGGTTAAGCGACTGACCTCAGCGCAGGTCATGATCTCACGGTTCATGGGTTCGAGCCCCGTGTTGGGCTCTCTGCTGAGAGAGAGCTCAGAGCCTGGAACCTACTTTGTGTCTGTGTCTCCCTCTCTCTGCCCCTCACCCACTCGTACTGTCTCTCTGTGTCTCTCGACAATAAATAAATGTTAAAAAAATGAAAAATAAAAATTAAAACATTCATTTATTTTTGAAAGAGAGATGCAAGCTAGGGAGGTGCAGAGAGAGAGGGAGACAGAGGATCCCAAACAGCCTCCACACTGTCGGTGCAGAGCCTGATGCGGGGCTCAAATTCACAAAGCGTGAGGTCATGACCTGAGCCGAACGAAGTCAGTCGCTCTACTGACTGAGCCACCCAGGTGCCCCTAAAAGTTTGTTTTAGTGGCTGTGTGCAAAATAGACAAGAGCAACAACTGAATGGATACAAACAGTATTTTGATATGAAAACAGTTTATGTGATGAATTCAGACGATTTTGCTAATTTTTTAACATACATCATTGATAGGAAAATAATACCTACTTCTGATCTTTGAAGAGATCACGGTTATGAGAACACCTATAATTTTACTTTCAGGTCAAATAAATTATTTGATTATGTGTGCTGTATCTCATTTAAAAAATAATGCAAGGTAAGTTACTGTGAATGTGTTATCAGATAAACTGTCAGAATATTTTCGCAGCATTGCATGCGAAAGCAAAATACAAACCAACAGAAAGCTTGGAAACAATCTAAATGTGTAATTTATGCTATATACATAAAAGGATGCCTTGCATTCGTTGACAATAAAGTTGTAGAAGTATACTTGATCATGATAGTGTAGGCTCATTTTGTAAAACCATACGTAATTGTTTAGATTCACAGATTATACAGACACCTAAATGGTAACAGTGCTTTTCCTTAAGGGCCAAGATTTTTTTTTTCTTTTCACATTGTTTACAATAAATTTCTTTAAGCAAGACCATCTTCATGAAATCTAGGGTCTTTGACATACCGTGTGAGGAAATACGCGATGGAATCCAAGAATCACTGTTGTAAACGAAGCCATTAGCTATATCCACATGGGCATAATTAATTTACATGTTAAATTCTTAGTCTTGGTAATGATTGCTCAGTTGCTGACTGTTTATGCTACCTTGTTAGAAGATCCATGGAGTGAAAATAGTCAAATCAATTGCACATTGCCATGGCTTCATACCGTGAGGTTTGCTAAAATGAGGAAAACCTGGACTTTCTCCAAAAACATGTTCCCGTAAGGCAAGATGGGATACGGACCTTGACTAGAACTATGTAGAGGTATCCATAGTGGAGAAGCCTTTGCCAGTATCAGGTCCAGTCAAGGAGGCAAAAGGGAAAGACTCACAAAATGAGTTGGATATGTTTTTTTTTTTTTTTTTTTTTTTTTAATTTGACTAGCCAAAGTCCGTATCTCGTGTGGCCTTAAGGGGAACAAGGGTCAATAAACGTTCAAAGTTCAAATAGTTGAAACTATTAAACATGGAATGATTTTTGTCGACCATTTTGAAGACAATAAAAATGACAACTCCTTATTTTTGTCTGTTGGCCATGTGTAGACAATTTGGGCTAAATATTCCAAGGCCTTCCTGTACCTATTGGCAGGAGGCTCGCCATTGGGCGCTTCTATGATTGAAATATTGTGGGATGTTTGAAGAAGGGAATGACCAACTTGCTCACGTGTAGAGTAAGCACCCGGAACTGGGTTTAATTGTTTGAGACGCAACTCATCACTGGGCTCTCCCCGAGATTACTAAGATTGTGTAATATAATGATGGGAAATATTCTGTTTTATATAACTTAGGTAAATGTGGTTTGCATGTCAAGCACTAGTGTCTCAATTTTTAGCAATCATGTAACTAATGAGCTGCACGGTAACTATAACGGCAACAGGTGCCTATCTTTCGATTGCTGAAAGTCCTTTTGATAATGTAAGTTAACAAAAAAATGTTGAAATGGGATTTGGTTTTTTATTTGCATATATTGCAAAGAGGCAAAAGAATGTTCACTTTGCTTAGAAGAAAAAGAAAAGTAAGTGCTTTTGAAAACTAATAAGGCAAATTTACTAATTACTCTTATGAAAAAGTAACTGAAATATATTGTGTGGCTGTTTCTCCATTGATCATCTATGTTGTGTATTTTCAGCCAGAAAAAAGTGGTGGGAAGATAAATCCAGGGGATAGAAATCAAATCATTGAATTCTAACTTTGGTTTTAACTTTTATATACCCTGGCTTGTTCGAAAGTAGGGACCAACCTAGACCTTAGTTTTCCTACTTACAAGAAAAAGACAATATGTATTTAGAATATATTTTTCAGTTGGCGACAAGTTGTTGCAGATATACACACAAAGAAGATATTACTTGTAGTATTGCACCATTAAATACTTTTTTCTGTGCAAATTAAGAACATTTGGTTTCTAAGATATATCTTGTGAAATTGAATTATTTTTCACAGCTCTGGAGCCAAGATTTACCTAAGTTTCTCTCCATTTTTTCCCCCACTTCATATTTCTGTTGTTATGAGGGACACCTGCCATCTGCCTGGTTTTGTTCTTGGCAGTGGAGATCAAAGATGAATGAGCAAGACAAGGTCACTGCTCAGTGGGATGGACGGACATCCTAAATGGAGACACAAGGAATGAGCAAACTCTTGAGTTAATTTCAAGTAGTCATAAGTCTATGAAGAAAAATCAGAGAGGGGAATGAATGAGTGTCGTCACACTCTTGAATATGGAGTGGTCAGAAAAGACATCTCTGCAGAAGAGACACGGGAACTGACCTATGAAGAGAAACCAATCACATGAGATCTGCTAAAGAGTTTGTCAGGCAGCGGGAAGGAGTCAATGCTAGATCTAGAAGACCTGAAGTAGCCTGGTAGAGTGTCATGAAGTAGACCATGATAGGCAAGGCCCAGTTGGTAGGAAGAGTTGGAATGGAATGGTAGGTATGGAATTAGAGGGCTGGAGGTCGGCTTTCTGAGAGCAATAGAAGACAACTGAATGATGTTTAAGTAACAGGGATCAAGGATCAGATGGGCCCCGTAAAACAATTTGCACAATGGATAATTTTCCATGTGTTTCGGAAGAAAATATATGTGAAGAGATGTTTTTTTCCCATCATTTGGTAATATCAAGTGGCTGGAATAGCATTTGTGAACGAATTAATCTCTAAAACATTACTCAAATAGTCTCGATATAGTCTAGAAAATTTCCATCCCTTAAAAAATCTCTCCACATTCCAGAAAATCATGCTTGCGCTTGTTAAAATGTACTTTATGATCTCAAAATGCTGGGTTAAAGCGTTTCTTTAAATGAGCTGCCATAAATTAGACTATCTGAATACTGCAGATTACTCCATAATTTGTTTTCTGCCAAATAGATAATGCATTCAGCACATCATATTTATTAGGGCTGCTAAACTTCTACCCTTTGCTCTCTAATTAGGCTTTTCTTGTTACTGTGTATTTCAGAAAATATGACTGTTCCATTCCTTAAACCTAATGAGCCCCAGCTGGGGCAGGATTAGAGTTGCATCGGGCAGGAGTGGGCTTACCCTTTGTTCACTTGTGTTCATTCAGATTATTCAGCCTTGGGGATCTGCAGCTGAATGGGAGGATCCTGCCAAGATGGGCATGGCCACCTTTGTGTCACATGCCTGCCATTCACTTAATTATGCCCTATTTGCCATGGCAGCAGAAGGATGTCTCAGTCAGCAACATCTGGAAGCTACTTGAGAAATGCCTTGTGAGTCAGTTATTCACTGTGAGATACATTCAGGGGTGGTTAAGCAGAGACAGACTTGGTTACTGGCAAGGCTTTCTGTCTTTTAAGACACAATTGGATTTTTCCTCTGTCGATGCCTGAAGCCACTTCTAACTTAAAACACGAAACTTCCAGGAATACCATGGTTGGGTTCTTCCTTATAGTTATAGTTTTTTTTTTTTCTTCATATAATAAAAGGTCATCAAATGGGCTTCATTGGGTTCAGATTGAGAAGAACACAAGGAAAGATTCTGGGAACCAGTTACATTCCATTTTTTGACCCGGGAAGGAGTTCAATTGAGTTCACTTTATATTTATTCCTCAGGTCATACGCATATGTTTTGTATACTTTTAGGTATATAGATTTATTTCACATTTTTTAAAAATGTGCTTTATTTGTATATGCAAATGTAGAATGCATCTCTGTTAAGACAAAGAACATATAAGAGATGTCCTCTTTTCCCCAGCCTCAGGTCAAGGCTGATCCCCTTTAAATCTGCCGATCACTTCATCCCCCAGTGACCCCATCATCTCAGACAGTTGGAGTATGGAGCACACACTCTACTTTTCCCTATTAATTCTATTCATTCTTGTGCTGTTTGTTATTATTTTCTGTGGACTCTTTTCTTCTTCCAAGTGAAGATTGGAAACTTCTTAAGGCACAGATCATCTCTTACGCTTTTTATCTTTGCTGAACACACTCTAGGTGTTCAAGAAATGCTTATTGATTAAACCTAGCAGATTTTAAATCGTTCTGTTGTCTTTTCTCAGTAATGGGACCTAAAGGTAACAAATAAGATCGAGATGTTTGGTCTGGTTTTGTTGCCAAGAAAAAAGGAGCGATATTGAGTAGCAGTCAATAATGTGGCCCCAGAGCCAGATAGGCTTGAATTTAGAATCCTATTCCAACGCTTGATAATTGTACATCTTTAGGATGTACATCCTTGGGAGGATGAAGGTTGAGATTCTTACCTTAAAATGAAAAAGAAAAAAAGAGTACCTAGTTGATATTTTGTAAGGACGAAGCAAAGGTAATGCACACCTTGCACATTGTAAGCATTCTACAAATTTAAGTTATTATTACTGGCACAATCATTATTGCTGCTAGAATCCAAATAACGTTAGCATTAACCTGTAATCCAGTATTTATCTCCACCACGTAAACTTTGGCTCTAAAATTTGGAAGATCTCCAGTGCTGTTTAAAGTGTTAACCTGTCCGGTCCTGGCACATACTGGAAAAGGAAATAGAATCAAATGTATAGCCATGTATTTACCCACCTGAATGGCATTTTTTAAATTGAGGGACACCAGGAAAATCCAGTGTGCTCACAGATGACCGCTTAGCACATGGAATTCTGTGTCATGTGGTCTGAATGGACCTCATCCAAGAGGACTCAGTTACCAAACCCACCAGAAGGATCTCATTATGTTACAGTTTCACCTATAACGAAATCTGTGTCCCTGATTCCAAGGGCAGCAAAACATCAAGGCTCCAAGGCAGCGATTTGTGTTGGCGTCTCTTTCCTCTTCGCGTGCCATATGAGATTAATTATACCCATCTATTTGCATTATGTATACTGTTTTACCACTTAGACATCATAAGACAGAGCACTTTCAGTAATAAAAGCTACCACTTACTGAATCAGGGAGGAAGGTGGGGTAACACAGCCAAGCCCCAGGAATTTTACTCTAGGAAAGTCAATTTCAGCGGTCTGCCCCATCTGCCAGCATCCACCACATGGACCATCCACTGCTCCAACATTCCAGCAGGAAACTGGGATTTCTCATCGCAACTCTTGATCCTTTTCCAGATGCTGAACTCTGACCATTCAGCAATTTTCTGCTTCTTACCACTTATGTGCGCCATCGGCCAACTTCTCGGTGCCCTGTTTCCTTTGCTATCCAGCTTCACACCTTCGTGTCTACACGTATTGTTTCCTCCCAGCTTAGACCCTCACCTTCTCTAATTTGCCCTTTCTCTGCGACCTACTGTATGGTGTACAGGCCAGCTTGGATGTAAGCTGAATTCCCTGCCGGGATCCGGCTCTGTTTCTGGGAGACCTGAGGGGAAATTTGGTCCTTGCTGAAATTTATTTATATAGAGAATTCATCCTAAGGAATGGGAAAGTCAGCACCTAGACATTCTCGGCCGTCAAAAGGAAGGAATAATCCTAAATCGAAGCACATTATTATTCACTCATACACTCCTTCATTCAGAAGTTAGAGTGACCTTGGGTCATACCTCATCTAATAGCCTTGAAAGCCTCCTTTTAGGTGTTAAAGTGGCCCTCTAACTTCTGCTTAAACACCTGCAAGGTTAAACAACTAACTACTTAAGTATGTATCACTGTGGTTTCCACTCCCATTGTTTCACTAGTAGTAGAGGAAGTGCGTGGTGGAGAGAAAGGTGGATTTGGTGGCTGTTAGTGAAAAGAAGCAAGACCTCTCAAGTAGGTCACTGTGTCCCAGGGTCTAGCCTGCCTTGAAAGCTGTTTGACTGTCATAAGGCTGTAGGAATCTCTTGACAGTGAAGTCTCAATGTGCTGTGGAAGCAAAGCCAACTAACCTCAATGCTCCAACAAAACATCTATTTGCATCACGCTCTCTCTCTCTCTCTCTGTTGTCATTTTTATGCAAAGGCAAATCCTAATCAGAAGTTACTTTATTAGCGAACCACAAGAAACCACCATTAGAAATCAGAAACATCACAAAGTTCACATGACCCGTGCATACTTTCTCTGTAGGCAGACCCCCATGGGAAGCCAAATTATAATCAGAAGTTGGGCACGGATTCAGAATAGGGGATGGGAGATGGATTGAAAGTCTGATGGTTGAAGCTAAGGTTTAATAGCAGAGGATAAGAGGGCTGGCTCTTCACGGCAGTGAGGATCCTGCCAGGGGAGCCCTGCAGATGTCGCCATGTCAGCGATGGCTTTGCTGACACCCAAAGTCTTGAGACTGAGATTCTCCCTTCGTGCTTCTTCGTGTCTGTGATTCCTTGGCTGAGTGCGCCGCTCTTCATTTGTTAGATATGTTAATGTTTTCAATCAGGTTATAGTCGTTTCTGCAGGTCTCAGAGACATGGGGTCTCTTCATCAGGAAACTTCCCTGATATCAACCCAAATGTAGTTCTTTATTACACTGTCATAGCAGCTCGCACATTTCCTTTGAGAGCAAGTTTCCCAATTTGCAATAGCACCTTTACTTGTGTTCTTATTGTTCTGCTGTCTTCCACTGCAGCTTCTTAATTTGCCTATCTGCGATACCATCCCTTATGTGTTGATCGTAAAGTTTAACTATCAGAAGGCAGTGTTTCCGAATTCCCAAGCTGAGTATCGGTCAGGGTGACAACAGTGAGCTCATCGACGTTGTCCCGAAGTACCTGCAATACTGGTGTTCACTATTGTTGCTGGGTTTTTTTTTTTTCAACCTTCCTGAAAATCTGTTTATTTATTACCATTCCTTGCTGGAACTCTTTGTCTGGCCTCCATGACTCTATGCCATGACGGTTTTCTTTATAACGGTCTGTTCATTCTTTCTTCCTCCCAACCACCTTCAAAGCCAGGTATCCCTGAAGGTTTTAGCACTGCTATTCTTAGGTCTGGAAAAAATGATACTGTATGTATTGATTCGTGTTATTCCCATTAGTTCATTGAATACATGGTTTTTGTCTATATACTACTATATACTAGTATATAGTTTTATATTCTATATCGTTTATATATACTACAATATAGTGACAATAAACTATGTATACTACTATATAGATTTGCCTATATACTTTTATATGCCAAACACTGAATTATAGGCTGCCTTCTAAAAACAGTGTGACAAGTGCCTGCCACCAAGTTGCTCACAGTCCTATTGGTGAAAATAGCCACTCTGTTTTAAAATGCAGTGCCTTGAGAGATGAGGTTTTTTGAGGTGATAGTGGGGTTCGTGGGGTCTGGAGCCGATGGCCAAGAAAGAATTCCTGAAGACGTTTTTGGTGCAAAAAGGTGATTTTTATTTATTTATTTAAAAAACAATTTTTAATGTTTATTTATTTTTGAGACAGAGCATCAACGGGGGAGGGTCAGAGAGAGGGAGACACAGAATCTGAAGCAGGCTATAGGTTCTGAGCTGTCAGCACAGAACCCGACGCGGGGTTCGAACTCACGGACTGTGAGATCATGACCTGAGCCGAAGTCGGATGCTTAACCGACTGAGCCACCCAGGCGCCCCAGAAAGGTGATTTTTATTAAAGCACGGGGACAAGACCCGTGGGCAGGAAGAGCTGCCCCAGGGACCATGAGGAGAGACTGGTTACATACTACGGGGTTGGGGGTGGTAAAGTCCAAGGGAAGTTTCCAGTGAGATTTTCATGTGATAAGAAGAATCACAGGCTACTGGAGACCTACCTATTGTCAAGCTAAGGTTGTTTCTCCCTCTAGCAAAGCATTAGCATTGAGACAGTAGGGAGTTCCTGGAGAAATGTTTTAGTTTGGCAGCCCCAAGTATTTGTCAATGGGCTGCAGGAACTAAGGAAATTTACTTCTGTCTTGTTTTCCCACATCACTATGGAGAGTCACGGAGACTGGCGTCTGGCAGGACCATGAGCTCTATTAGTTCACCATTTGTTTTTCCCTTGTGCTTTGTTCTTGGGCATCCAGGGGTGCCCGAGGAATATCACATATATCCCACCTGGGGGTGGGGGTGGGGGTGGGGTGTTTGCCACCTGTCAGCCTGCCTTATGCTCCCTCATCATTGAGGGGCACCTGGGTGGCTCAGTAGGTTAAGTATCCAACTTTGGCTCAGGTCATGATCTTGCGGTTCAAGGGTTCAAACCCCTCATCAGGCTCTGTGCTGATGGCTCAGAGCCTGGAGCCTGCTTCGGATTCTGTGCCACCTCTCTCTCTGCCCACCCACCCCCACCTTACTCATGCTCTGTCTCTCTCTCTCTCTCTCTCTCTCACTCAAGAATAAATAAACATTAAAAAAGTAAAATATAGTATATTGGTACAGTGTATGTTAGCTACCTTGGATTTAAATAAAACTTAAAAACTAAAACATTAAAACATTAATTAATTAATTATGGCATATTGGGGCACCTGGGTGGCTCAGTTGGTTAAGTGTCCCACTCTTGATTTGGGCTCAGGTCGTAGTCTCACGGTTCACGAGACTGAGGCCCGTGTGGGGATCCCCACAATAAGTGTGGAGCCTGCTTGGGATTCTCTCTCCCTCTCTCTCTCTGCCCCTCCTCCACTAGTGCTCTCTTGTTCTCTCTAAATAAATAAATAAACGTCAAAAAAATAAAATAAAATATGGCATATCATTAGACCATTTGAGGTACTGTAAGAATAACAGATGAGAATAAAATTGCCCTTCAAAGATAGGTTGGTACTCACAGTTCCTAAGAGAAGAAGGCAGTCCACTCCATGAAGGAATGGGGGGAGCTGTGGATAACAGCCTTTATTGTGCTTTCTTTGAGAAAAAAACTGGTGGAGTATGGTAAGCAGGGTAGTCTGAATAAATCCAGTGTGCTCTGGGATATATAGCCTGTCCTTGTTGTTCAGTACATGGACCTGGGGTGCCTGGGGCTGGTGGAATGCAGCCCAGAGTATGCTATGTAAGAAGGAAGGTGATTGGGATGTGGGGTCTAGATGGGTTAGTTTGTGTTTGAAGAGTGTGCACACAGGAAGATTGTTTATATCTTCAGGAATCTGTTAACCCTAGAAGGGATAGACTCTCCAAGGTTAGCAAGGTACCAGATGTCAAAGCATCAGAATATGGAAAATTAAAAGTGTGGCTAATACACTATAAAAGTCAGAAAAGGCTAGGTTATGCTGCAGTAACACATGAGTACCAAAAAAAAAAAAAAAGCCGACTGTGGGTGTGGTTAACTCTCTATGACCGCTGGCCCCCATGTTGTAGCTAAATGATCCATATTGCTTCCCATCACTCTGCTGCCTTGATATAAGGTCTCCATGCTCATGGCAGAGAAGAGGGATTCTAGAGCACTGCATGGCCTAAGCCCCAAAAGGAGCACATTACACTTTGGCTCACAGTCTATTCTCTAGAAGCCATCATATGTCAGTGCCGGTGTACATGGGGGTCTTGGTGGGATGCTGTTGCAGAGCTGGCCAGTAGGAAGTCAGGAATGACTGGAAGACTGGACTAAGCCTAAAAACATCAAGAGCAGCCTCAAGCACCTTTGAGTCAAGACCACATCAGAACGAGCCATGAGCCATGAGCCACAACAGACATCGACCCTAGGGCATCGGTAACAGAAGCTGTCGTCTCAAGGCCGGGATAAGTGAGGTGCACCTCACCTGGAGGTCAGTGGGAGCCAGACGGAACTGAATGACGCTCTAGAACGAAAGAACCCTCTGGACCTTCTCCTGTGGCCAAGGTGCCAGGTAGGGAGAAAAAGGGGCAGGGAAACGGACACAAAGGGAAAGCAACTGACGAAACTGAGAATTTACCCTGAAGAGATTAAGCTAGCCCAGAAGAGACCAGGTATCAAGTCAAAAGTTAACCTACCCTGAAAGGGTATTTGTTTTTCCACTGCCAAGCTGAAATATGGGTTCTGAAACTAAGCTGGGTTCTTTGATTAAAAAATGAAAGAATGTTATATTTAGCACCCCCCAATTTATGACGGTTACATTTTAAAGCCCCTGTATGTCTCTAATTTTTTTTTTTTTTAGCATTTATTCATTTTCGAAAGGCAGAGAGAGGCAGAGCGCAAATGGGGGAGGAGCAGGGAGAGAGGGAGACACAGAATCCGAATTGGGCTCCAGGCTCTGAGCTGTCAGCACAGAGCCAGATGGGGGGCTCGAACTCACAGACCGCGAGATCATAACCTGAGCCGAAGTCGGCCGCTCAACCGACTGAGCCACCCAGGCGCCCCTTAATTTTTATGTATTATGGATGAAGTGGCCATTTTTGCCCACAACCAAAATTAGACTGTGAGTGGGGGTCCCCTATGTTTGTATATATTAACTCTACCGTGCAGCCGTTCACAAGCACTTGTCATTTTCATCTGGCAAACATATACTGACCATCAATTAAGCTTTAAGATCCGAAAGATATGATAGTGAACGGGATAGACATGTTCCCCGCAATTATAAAGCTTATGGTTTGCAAAGGGACATTTTTTTTAAAAAATTTTCTCAAGTAATAAATTAATTGCAGTTGCAATAAATGCTAGGGAGAAGGTCAGCAGGCTATAAGGTGATTAGCAAAGGAGTCGGTTACACATTTCTGCTTCTGACCTCTTTCTCCTGCCCTCTGTCTAGCGGGTCTTTGCCTTATTTCTGCTACCGAAATCCCCAGGAAACCTCCCACTCAAACTCAAATGTCCCTCTTGCTTGCCATTTCCCCCCCTCATCTCAATGAGAAGCACTTTTCCTTCTTTTTGTATCCAGTGATAACCTTGGTTACTATTTTCCTCATCCCACATTGAACTTAAGGGCTTATGTGAGAGGGTGTCAAAATATTTGTCTATGTGGCCCAATCCCTGAGGACAGGGACTGGACTCTTGCATGCCTTTAGAAACGTCCTTATTCCTAGTGTCTCTGAAATAAAGATTCAAAATAAATATTTGCTGAATAAACCAATCGTGTTCCTATCCAAATTAGACAATTCTGTGTCTTATGTATCAAAGATCCATTTCAGCAATGTTAATATTGTTTGTTGTTGAACTAATAGTATATGCCCAACATGGGCTAGTCAAATAAAATGTGAAAAAATAAAAGGCAACTTCTTATGTCTCGAAAAACAGTAATAGTCGATGTATGTATAACACTGTAAAATTAAGATTTTTTTTGGTTTTTTTTCATGTTGTGTATTTTTTTAATTACAATTTTTTTTAATGTTGATTTATTTTTTGAGAGAGACGGAGACAGAGTGCGAGGGGGACTACGCAAAATCTGAAGCAGCTCTAGGTACTGAGCTGTTAGCACAGAGCCTGATGCAGGGCTCGAACCCGCAAGCCATGAGATCATGACCTGAGCCGAAGTCAGATGTTTAACCGACTGAGCCACCCAGTCGCCACTCATGTTGTGTATTTTAAAAGTTATATATATGTATAGTAAAGAATGTCAACAGACAGGATATAAAAAGAAAAACAGAGTCCTTCATTCCCTAGGCCCTCGTACAATTTCTCTTCATCCAAAGGATCTAACTGAATTCTTAGAAACACCTTGTGAGTGGAATTAGTGCTGTCTTAATATTATGGGTAAGGGGCCCGCGTGGCTTTTAGACCCTTCCTTTGTCCCAGTTCGCTCCTTGCACTAGTGCACTAGAGGTGATCTGATTGGTTTTGAAAGGAGGAATTTTTATTCATTCGGCCACGTCTCTGTGAACCAGATACCATGCTGGATATCGGGTCTGCGGTGATGAGCCCAAAGCAGATGCCGTCCCCAGTCCGTGATTATGACAGCTTAGCTTTGTGGTTTGGGGGTGTGTGTGAAATACCCAATGAGCGTCCAAATGAGCGCAGGCAAAGGCTGTCTGTACAGAACTTGCTGTGGCTGGGGGGGTCAGCCACGATTGCTCGAGTTTTGTCAAAGTCTCAAAGGCAGGCGGAGGTGAGGGTAGGCTTTATTTATTTATTTTTTTTATTTTTAAAATTTTTTTTAACGTTTTTATTTATTTTTGAGACAGAGAGAGACAGAGCATGAATGGGGAGGGGCAGGGAGAGAGGGAGACACAGAATCGGAAGCAGGCTTCAGGCTCTGAGCCATCAGCCCAGAGCCCGACGCGGGGCTCGAACTCCCGGACCATGAGATCGTGACCGGAGCTGAAGTCGGATGCTTAACCGACTGAGCCACCCAGGCTCCCCTAGGGTAGGCTTTAGAGTGAAGAAAAAGGAGGGCTCCAGATGTGCCCCAAGTGGAGGCTGCTGGCATGGGAAGCTAGACTAGAAGCAGGCTGACTAGAAGAGGGACTTCCTATGTGGCTGGTAAGGGTACGTATTTGATTTTCTCCATTTGGTCCTAAGTTAGAAGCTGGGGCAAAAATTAGAGATGCTGTTACTAATCAATGCCTGGCTGTTTGGGGCTGATTTTTACAGCCATTATTATTTGCCTTCTGGAACACTCTCTTCAGATAGTAGTTGACATCTTGGATTGGTCACGGTAAATGTGCTTTCTTCTTGAGCTGGCTCCTGTAGACTGCTACAGATTTTCATTTTGATATATATAACCTGGCTGTTGTCTGTTTGTATGTTCATTCTTTCAAGTGTATTTGACCAGTGTTTCTACTCCTCAGCCCAAAATGGGTGGTTTCTATAAGTACATTTCTAATTGGTGAATGGGGCTTCCACACACGTCTTTCCCAAAGAGCCAATGACTGGTAACTGCCCGTAATGATCATCAGTATCTGATGGGTGTAGCCTGTCACTCGATCCTCACTATGACCCTACAAGGTAGATGCTGTTAATGTTCCCATTTTATAGATGGGAAGACTGTGATGCAGAGGAGTTAAGAAACTTGCCCAAAGTCCTCTAAACTGGAAATGCAAGAGGAGGGATTTTTCCTAAGTCAGTCTGACTCTAAACCTTCTGGTTTTAAGCAATGTATTTGTGTCTCTGCACTACTTTTCGCCTGATGACAGGAAATAACTGTGCCTTTCTCATAAAGTCAGAGTATGGTCATGGTCACCCACACTATCGCAGGGGTGAGGAACAGGGCCAGGACGGAGTATGAATGTCAAGTACAAACATGAAGGGGTTTTGCACAGCCACTCTGCGAAACAGATCCTATTTAAGGTCAGCTATTCATGGTCAAGGACACCTTTTTTTTTTTTTTTTTAAATCCCTGACATTTCTGTGGTCTGAATGAGAGCATGTGTGTATCAGTTCTAGGTGCCACATACATGTCAGCAGCACGGCATGGACCTTCCTTCCATCCCTGCCTTCCCTGTGCTCCTGTCCTCTGCTGCACCATGGCTCACAGAGTGTGCCCTGTATACTGGTACTTACTGTCATTTTGTACCTTTTTTGTTCATAATTATTTCTTTGCTTTCCAGGCATGGGAAGGGGTTGCCTGAGCACAAAACTTTGCACACAGTGGGTGTTCAGTACATTTGGCTGGTGTACTAAGGCGGGGGGGGGGGGGGAAGAAAAACATTCCCAGAAAGGCAACTCCCTGGAGTCCGGGGGGAACTAAATTATAACCTAAGTCAATAATTTGCCCTTACAGGGCATTTTTTTTTATCCATTTGTAGCATGAGGAATAAAATAATAATAAAAAAAAATCTCTGCAGATATAATGTCTAATATTGTTTCCAAATGATTTGCTCTTTTCTTTTTCTTACAATGAAAATTCTAACACCGTTGAGATGGTATAAATGTGTTGGTTTCTTAAGAGTAATCTCAAAAATGCCCAAGAAATTTTCTCAAGAATTTTTTCATTCTTTATTTATCTTAAAGCAGTGCTAATAAAGAAGCATAACTATTATCAGGGCGTGATTATATAGTAGGGTTTTGATGTCCTTGTTGCATTACGGTCTTACCCTTCCACTTATAAGAAAGGACAGGCAGGTTTATGACTCCAGTGTGACTAGGCAAAGCACTGGGGAATCTTCATTAAGTCTTACAAGGCAATGGTATCCTTCTTTAGTAAATGACTGCTTCTGTGTGCTGAGTAGTGTGATCCTTAAAGTTCCCACTGGAACCCAATTCTTAGCTCCGTTCTGGAGATACCACTAACTGACTGGGAAATCCTGATATGAAACGAGTGGATTGGTTAGATTTGGGGTGTTTCTCTGAACATCTTAATCTACAATTTTGTGGTATGTCTGGACTGGAAGCGGAGCCAGTCCATGGTGAGAAGGTAGTAATAAGAGCGCTTTCCCCAATACGCGAATCGGCATTGTGACCCATCTGCGGTGGGTGATGGGGTCTCACTCACTTACCTGTGCTTTTACTCATCCTCTTACGACCGCGGATCGACTTTGTATGGCAATTTCCCAAGGGTCAGCCTACAGAGAAGTGCTCATTTGCCACTCAAGACATTACTTCTGAGCCCGGCTGAGGCAACCGTCATGAACGCAAGTACCTGAGCTTATTCTTCATGCTGGACGGTGTGTTGGCTGTTCCGCTCCAGGGTGTCCAAGCTGGCTCGGGCCACCTGCACACCAGACACCTGGTCCATTCTCATTTTAATCCCAATCCAGACAGGTCCAGCTTTTTGGTTCTGTTTCTCAACCCATTCTCAATTCCTGGCTCTTTCTCGAAATTTGGCATTGAGACTTTCTCCAACAGACTTTGGCTGTTTCTCTCGCTCACATTGTGCTAGAAAATATAATAGAAAACCCATATTTAATGCTGCAACCATAGAAACCAGTCCTCATGCTAGCCATTTAAGAGCTGTGTCAACAGAAGCAGCCCCAAAAGTGTGGGGGAGGAGAGTATGCAGAGCTGGTGGGTCAAATTGAAGTATAAAGGTCAAAAAGAGTATTGAATTTCGATGGATAGCTCACTGTGGAAAATTAAAATAAAATAATAAGGGTTGGATACTTATTTCCTTTAATGTTAAATTGCAGCTGTGAAATTTTAAAACCTGTAACTAGCATTTTAATCAATGTGAGAAATTGGATGTAACCATTTCTAGACTTATCTGAAAATCCCCTAGTTTTAGAAAGGATACTTAGTCCCCCACAAGAAGTCTTTTTGCGAACACTCTCAGAACTGACGTGTTACAAAATGGCACCTAACCCTGGCATCTCTATCCAATGACAAGTGAAGTTTCATGTTGATAAAAGGTGGAAGAACTCATTTCCGATTGTTGACTCAGCACTTTGGGAATATAACACCAGTTTATTAATACACAATTAGCACAATCAGTCTCCATTCCATCACTTAAACCTACTGCCTGTGGAAGATGACTGTGTCATTAGACCGACACTGTTGAGCCAAGGGACTCCAGGCTACATTGAGCAACGCCAATCCTTCCTTCTCCTCCCCCCATCCGTGCCCTACTTCTTGAGAATTGAATTTTCACCTTAATAGAGGGAGCAAGCATTCAGAAGAATTTTCTCTAGAATGGGTAATATTCAGGGATTACACTGGCTGTCTTAACCCCGAGAGAACTTTTCATTTAAAGGGTCAAGATCTCCAAAGGATTAAATGGAGGAAAGAATACAAAAATGCTTTACTAAGTACAGATTTTATATGAAGAAAGAACGAATGCGCATGTTCAGTGTGGGCATCACTGTTATGCAAATCTTGCTGGGATCCCAAGGTATTGCTCAAGTCTTTTGTCTAGAAGAAGCTTACAATGGGTCCCAGCTCTTCTCTCCTTCCTGCTGACCTACAGAACCATGATTTGATATTTCACATGCATAGACTGGCACATGGCATGATTATTTTCTCTCAAACCCCTGTGGGCTGTTACCATGTGTCTTCACAAAATAGGCCCCTGCTGTGTGTAAATTAAGGGATCATGAAGAGACACATTTGTTGGGACAGCAAATGTCTAGACAGTCACCTCTGATGCATTCACGTTCCTCCAGCCCACCTCATTTCTGCCTTTGACTCAGTGACACCAACATCCCAGGGCAGTTGTGAGCATCACATTATAGATAGCGTATGTGGAAATTTATTGTGAACACTAAACAGCAAACTGCAAATAATTAATGTGGCAGGGTAACAACAAAAAGTCACGAACAGAATATGCCTGTACGTTAAATTTAGATGATACATCAAACATCAGTTAGGTTGAGTAGGAAGGTAGATTTTCTGGGGTTCAGAAAATCTGGGGTCACCTCGATTTGCCATTGGCTTTGTGTCTAGTCTGAGCTTGATGCTTTTTCTCTTGTGAGATTAGGTAGTTGGACAGATTGACTTCTAAATTCTCTTCTAAAATTTTTTTTTTCAACGTTTATTTATTTTTGGGACAGAGAGAGACAGAGCATGAACGGGGGAGGGGCAGAGAGAGAGGGAGACACAGAATCGGAAACAGGCTCCAGGCTCTGAGCCATCAGCCCAGAGCCCGACGCGGGGCTCGAACTCACGGACCGCGAGATCGTGACCTGGCTGAAGTCGGACGCTTAACCGACTGCGCCACCCAGGCGCCCCTCTAAATTCTCTTCTGATTCTATAAGTAAACAAAATGTTGTAAGATTGGGCTTGCCATCATTTCATTTGCATAAAGGGTGGCAGAACAAACAAGAAGAGTATCTTGCAGGAAATCCATCATTTTCTCCAGTTCTGTTACGTTGGAAAAGAGAAGCAAGTCATTAATATGATCACTCTGATTCCAGTCTTGTTTCAGAAGGTTTACATGAATAAACCACCACAATAAAATAAAAGTATATATGTGATAAAAAGACGCCGACTTCTAAATTGAAATATAATCTTTGATTATGAAATTCTTGTGACACTGGATTCCATCTATTGACATGAATTATTCCAAAATTATTTTTTATCAGAGCCCTTGCTGGGTGTGTGCCTCCAAGGAAGATTCTTGGCAATAGAACAGGAATTAAGATTTTAGTGCATGGAATCTCTGTTAAATCTAAGGAGATATTTCATGAGTAAACTATGCAAAATCTCCTTGGTCTAGGAGCTTAGGAGAACGATAACATTTCAGACTGGGATGCTCAGAAGAATCTTTACAGAAGAGTTTGATATAAGTTAGGATGTATTAAAGAATGTAAAACGTGCATTGAGTAGCGGATGCCAAGAATAATAGTGCAAAGGTGAAAACATACAAAGGATGTTTTTCTGACAGTTAGTAAAGCAGCCAGAATGCAGAAGGTCAGACATGGTGGTGGTGGAAGATAAGGCTTGAAAAACAGGTTAGCCCTAACTGGGGATGACATTGAGTGACATTGAATGGATGAACTTCAAAGAATTTTATCCTTTAGGCAAGAAAGAGTGCATTCAAAACTTTTTACAAAGACATTAATGGAATGAAGGCTTTTATTTGAAAATTATTTCTATCATTCATCAGAATGGGTTTAAAGAGGAGAAAGTGACAACAAGCAGAAAAATTAACACATTATTCCCAAGGTCCAAGTCTTCACTGACACAATCCTCAACTTGGTGGGTGGCAGCAGGAAATGGAAAAAAAGAAGAGAAGCAAAATATTGGAAGGAGAGGATTGCAGGGAGAAGCAATAACTGAGGGGGAAAAGGCAAACGCCTGTGAGGTTTTAGGTCTGGGAAACTGAGCAAATTAGCGGTACTTTTATAAAGAAGAGAAGGTACAGGAAAGCAAACATATTTTGAGACAGTGCATTTGGGTAGTGGAAATAGAGTTCAGGCAGAGTTAAGTTTGGGTAAAAGTGCCAGGAGGGGGGTTCTCTGAGAGTAGGTATCATGGTGAGGACCTTATGGGGGGGGGGGTTGAGAGCTAAGCACACCTGCTTTGCATTCTCTAATGTGTCGACCTGGCCCTGGGGCAGCAGGCTTGGATTTTGGGGTCAGACCCCTCCAGGCTTTATCTACCAGCCCCACCACTTGCTGGCTATGTACGTGACCTTAGGCAACATACTTAACCACCTGTGCCACAGTTTCCCTCCCGTAAAGATAGACATTAATAGTGCCCTTCTGTTAGGATTGAGCAAACAAGCCTATGTAAAGTGTTTGGGATGCTCTAAGCACTTTTAAATGAACTTTCTTACGACTTGATTTCCTCCTGTGTATATTTAGGATTGTAATAGTATTTATAGACCTACTGTCAGAATTAAATAGGAAAAAAAAAGTACCCCAAACTGTCAACAAAACGACTAGTTGATGGTAAGGGCTCCCTTTTGAATAGTCACTGAGTTCAATTACCCAATAAATATCTATCATGTACCTACTACCCACCAGGCACTTTCCTGGTAACGGGGGACGTGACAGTGGAGGAAATAGTGAAGGGACTTTCATCCCGCTGAGATGAGGTCAGTGATCTGATGTCATGTGAGAAAAGGAAAGCAGATTCAGGGCATTGAAAAGGATGTGAGTGGGCTTAGACAGAGTGGTAAGGAAAGACGTCCCCGGAAAGGTGACATTTGAGTAGAGTATTAACTGAATGCAAGGAGGTGAAAGCGAAGCAGTGATCTACATGGGGTGTGGATGGGGGCGGGGAGAGGTCAGCGGAAGCGTTTTCAGACAGAGCCAACCACGCATGTGATGCATACCTTGGCATGGAGGACCTTGTAGCCTAGAGAACCCCTGGGCTTCCTGAGGCCAGGACACTGAGGAGGGAGTAGAGGGAAGTGAGATCTGGGGAGCAGTTCCTGGAGAACAGTGGGTCCAACAGAAGTAAAATGCCAGCTGTGTATCTAATGCTATTAACGTTTCTAGTAGCTACATTTTTTTGCCAGAAACAGGTGCAATTAACTCAATGTATCTCACACACCATGTCAACACATAATCACTATAAAAAATACTAACCAGAAATGTGGGATCTTTTTTCTTTCTTTCCTTTTTTGTCCTAAATATTTCAGACCTGGTGGGCATTTTCCACTTACAGCACATGTCAGTTCAGACCAGCCACGTTTCAAGCGCTCAATTGCCAGATGTGGCCTGTGGCTAGGGTGGCACAAATATAGTGCAGGGAGCATTGAAGTTCATGGAAAGGAATCTGGATTGCATTCTATAAGGAATAGGAACCCACTGAAGAGCTAGAGAGCTGGGCGCAGTGTGTGTGTGTGTGTGTGTGTGTGTGGTCCAGGATAGGGGACAGGGGGATCATGATTTGATTTCATTTTTAGATTGTCACCCCATGGACGTTTCACCAGGTATAAATCTTACTGCACACACTTGGTTAAACAAGAAGCATCTCCTAGACGTCCTTCTTTGAAATCACACTGAGCCCAGTTCCAAGCTCTTTTTGTTAGGTGGACAAGGAACTTACTTCCCCCAATTTTTGTGATGCCACTTCCTTTTTCTTCCTTCTTTTAATCTTTTTAACTCACGACTTCGGTGTGTTGGGGGGGTGGTTGGAGGAGGCTAGGGAGTGCCGTGCCGAAGCCTGGAGTCCATTCCAAGCACCAGTCTACGCTGGTTGTTGCTGAGAGGCCCATTCCCAGAACCCAGGTATTCCCAGAAGCCTGTGGCTTCCATGCCACCTCTGGCCCAGGTACCTGGCAGAGCGGGAGCCCGGTATCTGGTGCCCTGCCTGCTTAATGCACCTTGCGGTGTCCTGTCACGCTTTCCAAGTCGTTTTCAAGTTTATGAGACACGCTGATCTTCCTCTCCTTTCCAGGGCCAGTGACAAGTTTTTCCCATTGCTCTTTCTGTCTCCCCTCCCCAAAGAATACCTAGTCTGATCTTTTCAATCGCTCGGATTTCAAGAGAGACAGAAAGAAGGGTTGTCTTCCTCAGCTCTTGCTCCCCCCCCCCTCCCCCCCGCCTCTTGAGTCTCTGAAGCCAAGCATTTGAATGGGGTTTGACTACCTGTTCGGAACAAATGGCTGAGAAAGGAAACAAATGCAAATTAACACCTCGGTGAATTACCTGCTCTTGCCGTTGCACAGAGGACCTTTAACTGGTGATTGAACATTTCTGAAATCTCTACACTGGATAGATTCACATCGACCAGAAGTGTGATCTGTGTGTGGCTCTGCAATGGCATAAAAAGCAAAGAAATGATTGCTGAATAAATGATTCGTGTCTGATTTTCTCCATGTCTAAAATCTTACTCCTTGAACCAATATCAGTGGTTCTCCTCTGCGATTTGGAAATGCGGCCTCCCAGGCTCCACCACGTCTCTCGGACTCAGAAGCCACATTTTAACAAGATCCCTGGGTGAGCGAAGTGGCATTCAAGTGTGAGAAGCCTGGGTCTAAGACGCAGTGGTTCTAATTTGGAGCTTGGATTTGTAGTCAGCCAGTGGCTGGCTCTTCCTGATACATTAAGCCATCAAAGGTGATAACCAGGTGCCTATAATGTGTAAGGTGCTGAGCTTAGGGACTGCAGGGATGCACAACAGTGTAAGACAGCCCTTGCCTTCAAGTTGGAAAGATAAGGTACGAACGCATGAAAAGCAAATGAGTATCTAACAGAGTATAGACAACAGCACGGTCAACAGGAATTTATGAGTCGGGTGTTTAGGGGATAGAGAGGATTTCAGCCAAGTTTGAAAGATGGGAAGGATTTGTTGTTCCAAATTATCGAACTTTATTCTCTTTGTATTTAAGGTCACAGGGAGAAAAAAAAAAACTCCCCTACTGAAGAATTACAAGCCAGAGGCAGACCACACTTCTGAGAAAAGCAATCAAGAGTCTCTCTCTCTACACAAACCCAAGCATCCCATTAGAAAGACTCAGTAAGTTGACAGTTTGCTGCCAGCTTTCTCTTTTCCTTGAGGCATGTTTGGTGGCAGAGTGTTGAAAAGAAATAACCTACAACACATTCCTATAAGTAGCAGCTTTCTGCCCTTGCAAATGAGAGGCACATCTCAAATGTCAGACCACGCCCATTGTTCCCAGCCCATGTGGGCGGTTTTCAGAGGTGCAAAATTGAAAATTCCATAAATACACGTATCATATTCTTTGCAAGCTGAAGTCTTCTACTTGCTTCAACAGAAAAATCCGAGAGGAATGCATGGCCCCGTTCTTCCTGATGAGACTGTTAGATGTGCGAGGGATAAGAGGTATTGGGTGATCACAGTGAGGGCCCCAAGGTTGGAAACACACAGCAGATCAGAAAAAGATGCTATGGTTTGTCCCCATCTACGCTCCCTGTTAGTCTTCAGCATTAATAAAACTTAATGCAAAGCCCTACCTTTCGTTGAACTCATAATCTCATTTTAGCATTTTAATGATTATTCTTCATGATTTGTAGGGGCCACATTGCCCACAATGCACAATTAGAGGTAGCATGTCCTTTCCAGGGTCAATGGCTTTATGCAACTTTTGTAAATATGACCGGTGTGTTATACTTTTATTATTTGATTAGCTTTGGCAATCAGGAATTTAACATATAATTGAATCATGTCAAGTACATTTACATTGCACATGTATCCAGGAAAAAAATGTGATGAGTACACCATAGGTTTAATTCAGGGTTATCTAATTGTTTTATCCTAAAATACAACTCCTCTCATCTCGCTGAACCCACACACTAAATTAGGGACTTCTGGCTGCCAGAATTCATTTGTGTTCTTGGATTTTCACTTTGAAAACTTCCAAAGGAGACCGGGAATCCTGCTGATAGCAGAGTAAGCCTCAGCTATGAAAGTCAAACTGGTGATAAATATGAAGAAAACCTTAATCAGTTTTAATGAATACAAATAGCATAATGCCTGGATCAGGGGAGTCCAGGGAAATGTTCAGCATGGTTCGTGGGTGGAATTCAACAATTTTTTAAACAGGGAGACGGTTGCAGAAAAGGGCCTCTGGTTGTGGTAAACAGTAATGGTGGAGAATTTATTCATGCTTACAGAATACATCTTTCAAGGCATAGGCTTTAAAAAAACAACGACTTTCCTTATTCAAGACAGCATGAACTTCCATTGAGCTGCGGAGTGGGTAACTGTCATTTGGAAAGAATGGCCAACCGAGCTCTGTCCCAGAAGGTAGTCCAAGCAAATGAGAGAAGCCAAGTGCACCCTGGTTAGGCAGGTTCTTGATCCAGACTCCCTGGGTGTGGATCCTGGTTTTTCCAATTTGTTCCAACACTAGAAGAAAGCCTCACTGTGTTGGATTTACTGAAAAGCACTTATGTGTATTTTCTCTAATTCTACCGGGCAAGTTACTCTGTCTCTCTGTGACCCTCTGTTCTCCTCTGTAAGAGGAGAATGTAATAACAATTCTGTACATTATTAGAAGAGTCTCTATATAATGTATGTAAATAAATATATATATATACACATATGCATATATATATATTTATTACATATAAATATAAATATCTTAGAAGAAGGCCTAGCATATAAACTACAAGCATCAGTGTTTGTTCTTATTGATATGGTTGTAATTATAATAATTGTTATTGATGTTGAGTTGCAAATGAACTGGCATTACAGGAAAACAAATCAACAGCACGGCGCCACGGAACACAACTGTTTCTAAGTCTCTCACTTTCCTTAGAGTGTTAAAAACATGGAGTGATTGCTTTGGGACTTTGAACTGCCAACCATGGGTTAGAAATGCACAGGCTTAGCCGGTGGGAGAAATGGCAGTGCTATAGATATTTGAGGAAGTTTCTTGAGAAGATGATGTCTAAACTGAGCTCTTAAGGAGGAAAGGAAGTTAGTTAAGCAAAGGCGGAGACAGAGGGCATGTGCAAAAGTCCAGAGGCAAGGGAAAGTATTGCTTTTTTACAGAGTACAAGTAGTTGAATTTCACTGGAAGTGGCAGCAGGGTGGTGGGAGAAGAGGCATGCAGAAAGCAGAGAGAAAGCTCTCAAGGGCTCCTAGGTCACGCCAAGGACTTTCCGCTCATCCCCAGGACAATGGGAAGCAGGTGAGTGATTTCACAGAGGGAAGTAACAGCTAGCCATGATCAAATCCGTGCTCTTGAGCTATCATTCTGGCCACAATAGGAAATGGTTTGATGAAAATTAATACTGGAGGATTAGGGTCTCTTTAGAAGACCTTCATTGTAACTCAGACAAAAGATGTTGGTACCTTTAAATCAGCACAGTGGAGTGCCGCCGTAGGTTTACTTGAACTCAGCTATAGGCTTGAAGTGACAAAGTGGGAATTGGAGAAAGCAGAAGACGTAGAGAAATAGCCTATTAAGTAACGTCAGCCATTCCATTCTGCCATTTGTCCCAGAGAGAGCCCAGACATCTCATCAAGTGAAATGTCCATCTAGGGTTCAAATATAAGTGCATTTTCATCCAATATGGCCCCCAAATGCAAACCAATGTCTTCATCTAGGGCTTAGCTGAAGAAACAACCATTTGTTCTGACACTAGAGAGAAAACTGTGTTAGATTTGCTGAGAAGCAGTATGTCTGTCTCCACTGAGGCACCTTCCTGAGGAATTCTCAAGGGTAATCATAACTATACATGACTCACAGCCAGCCTCAACTGTTTAGAGCCTAATCCTTCCATGAGGTGTGACTTCCCTGCAGTGACAATGAGAACAGAAAAAAGGAGGAAGATTGGACAGGTATTTAGTGGGTGGAAATGACAACACCTGTGGTAGCTTGAATGTGTACAAGGGGTCAGAAGGGGTCGCGATGGATGCCCAAGGTTCCTACTTGACAATAGGGTCCAATCCTCACCTTTCATTCCCTACTATTGCAAAAAAAAAAAAAAAAAAAAGTAAGGAATTATCCCTCTACACTCTTGAACTCTGGACTTTATAGGGACAAGCTGGGTTCACCCTTGAAGAATCATATCAGAAAAATCATGCTGTGGACTCACATCCTCTCTCCTTATGTGTGTACAGTGATAGGTTCCGATTTGAAGAAATAAGAAAGACAGACAAAATTGAAAAGCTGTGATCAGATTTCTCCAATGGTTAAGTCTGCGGAATTCCCAGAAATTAAGCTACCCAGACCCTGTAATCTACCCAGTAGATTCAAAGCAAGTAAACTCCCTGGAGCTAAAAGAAATATAGTTGCCATCTGACAGGTGAATAAGCAGAGTGGCGATGAAAGGAAGAAAACGAGGGATTAGTCTAAACTCTAGGGAG
Source organism: Felis catus (assembly GCF_018350175.1). Taxonomy (NCBI): domain Eukaryota; kingdom Metazoa; phylum Chordata; class Mammalia; order Carnivora; family Felidae; genus Felis; species Felis catus. The sequence goes on along the minus strand of NC_058375.1, from coordinate 205,333,360 downwards.
GTAAATAATTTCCAGGGTTGACAGACAGTCAAAGGCAATCCAGGAAGATAGATGAGCCAAGTCCAGTAAATTGTAGTGTAATCCTTGTGCCAGAGGCTGCTCTGACATGAATGACTGGTATATATTCTAGGAATTTATCACATTTCTTTGGCTAGAGCCTCCATCCAGAAATCTGCCTAAATGCAACCATGCTAGCTCCTAGAGAGGATGAGTGGGAGAGGATATTGGAAGGGTGATTTGGGGGATTTATTCGTCTGGGTTCTCTAGAGAAACAGAAACAATATGAGAAGGGATTTATTATAAGGAATGAGTTAGGTTAGGGGGGCTGAGAAGTCCCAGGATCTGCAGTCGGCAAGCTGGAGGCCCAGGAGACCACTGGTATAGTTGCCGTCCGAGTCTGAGTCTGACGGCAGGAGAAGACACCTTGCCTTCACGTTGAAGACCATCTGGCAGGAAGACAAAATTCTCTCTTACTCCTCCATTTTGGTTCTATTTAGACTTTCAATAGGTTAGATGAGGTTCACCTCACTAAGTCTACAGATTCAAATGTGCATCTCATCCAGGAACACCTTTACAGACGATAGTGTTTAACTAAGTATCTGGGCACTCTGTTGTCAAGTTGATACACAAAATTAGCCATCACAGGGCTTCAGGGCTCCACACTCTCTATTTAAATCGGATAAGTCTGATTGGACCCTCCAGGTGGGATATGACTTGAAGACAGGGCACTGCTTTTAAAGGAAAGTTTTCTAGAGACTTCTAGAAGGGACTTCCTTTGAGACTTCTAGAGCTCAAGTCGCCAAAGGACTCACACTATTTGCTGACAAGAGTCCACCTCCCGCTTGCTTGTTTTTACAATCAGCTAGATGCACCTGCCGGTGGCGATCTTGTTCTCTTGTACAATGCCAATGCTGCACAGTGCATTCAGTTGGACAAGGCCCGCCTTGCGTATTCCTTTGGGTTTCTCAGGTCCTGCAGGGCATCTTTCCTCCATGACCTGAGGCTTCTCCCCGAGAGGTGTCAGTCCATCTCTTGGAAAGAGTTTTTTTTTTGTTGTTGCAGAATTCACCCTTCAGTTCGCACTGTATTATGACACCATTACTTCTAATGATCCCATCACAACTAGAATCAAGGGCTTGTCTGCGGAAGGCTTGGGGTTGCCCTAAGAAGATCTTCCTAGATCTTCCTCTAAGGCTCCTACTAGAGGCAATGAGAAGAAGACAGAATGGGATTCCAAGTCAAAAGACTTGGAGAGAAATCTTGGCCAGATTCTAATTTTTGCACCTCTTGGATTCCCATTTAGCATTGGGGCAACTCTTTAAAACACCTAGATATTTAGGAACAGCAAACATATACTCCACTAGGATAGTGTTTCACTTGGGTGAAAGTGAATATAGCCACCCAAAGGAATGGCATTTTTTTTAATGTTTTTTATTTATTTTTGAGACAGAGACAGAGCATGAGCAGGGGAGGGGCAGAGAGAGAGAGAGAGAGAGAGAGAGAGAGAGAATCCGAAGCAGGCTCCAGGCTCTGAGGTGTCAACACAGAGCCCGACGCGGGGCTCGAACTCACGAGCTGTGAGATCATGACCTGAGCCGAAGTCGGACGCCTAACCGACTGAACCACCCAGGCACCCCAGGAATGGCATTTTTCAATAACACCATGAGTTTATCAAGTTTATATTACAAAATAAATATGTGACTGTACTAAATCAGGTATTACTGTCGACTGTATTCTAGGAGAGGCCAGTGAGGCCAGGCGTCGAAGGTGTAGGCCAAAGCTGTGGAAGAAATACTTAAAATAGAAAAGATGATATCTATAAACTTAATTTTTCTGGGGATGTGGAGAATGGCTGCCATCAATCAATTTTAATGGTAGATTTCTGTGGCTCTTCTGAACACCACTGAACTAGGTTATCAAGGTTTGCCAGCAAAGGGGAGGTAATTAGAAAAACGATAGAACTTTCTAATCCCATAAGGGTGGATGCTCTTGTCAAAAATAATCACTCGGCTGACCTGTACGAAAAGGTTTACCCGGACAGCACGTAGAGCCTAGAGTCTAGTTTTATTCCATGGCTGCTGTGGGATTGCTACCTCTTAATGTCATGTTCCAAACCACTGAATCCATGTTGGGAAAAGCAGTCACATGCACTCAGGTTTTCCAACCTCTGAATGGTTGCATAAGAATTTGCCTTGGACCCTAAACATTCCCTTGGGGAGATAAAGAGCCCTCACGGCCTGGTTGGGAATATTTGTCCCTGTTTTGGACTTGATGGGTACCTCTCTGTTCTGCTCGTGTGTGCACAGGATGGCACTGGCCAACAGCACTTGTATCTCTTCTCAGCGTGGAGGGAATGGGGTCCTTCACCTGCAGCCTAGAGGGCCGTGTGCACACCATTTCCCTGCATCGACTATACAGTGAGGTCTGCTGGCCCATGGGGGACAGATAGGCTAGGGAGGCTGATCGGTCTGTTGCTTATGTGAGTAAAGCATTGTCCCATCCAGTGCCTGCGTGAGTCATGTCTTTCTCGGTGCCCTGCCACCTGCCAACCATGCGGCGTGTTGGCATCCTGGGACTGTCGCCTCTGGTCGCAGGCATTGCTATGCTCTTTGCTATCCTGCGGGCTGTGAGATTCTGCCACTCGAGGTGTAACAGGTCTCATTTGCTCAGACCTATTTCCTCCCAAAACTAAGGAACAATCTAAGTTTGAAAAGAGTCTCTTCTGCGCTGCTGTCCCTGGCACTTCCCTGCCCTGGCCTCTGTGGTGAACTGCCAGGGGTCAGTTGTTGAGATCTGTTGGGGGCGGGGGGTCCTGAATGTGCACCTCAGCGTTAGAGGGAGGGAAGGTCAGAGGATTCATCTAACGACTCCAGCCACACTGGTGAAGGGCTCCCTGTGCCACCTGCTGCTGGACGTGGAGAAACTCCCAAAGAGAGGAGTCTAGTGTCCAGCCGGAAGAGAGGAGTCTAGTGTCCAGCCGTGGTTTGAGTGACAGAGGAGTTAAGGCGGGTCACAGAGGTGTCTTGAGTTAATGCTTAATGTAGAAATGTGGACTGCACAGAAGAGGCAAAGATTTTGTTTTCCTCCTAATCACTCATCATCTCACCACCAGAGAAAAACCACTGGCTAACCTCCTTGCATCACTCTGACTAGGCATTTTTGTTCTAATTTCGCATTTCATAGCTTCTTTTTTAGTATACATGTTTCTATCTCCAATATATGTTCATGTTGAGAAATACTCCTCTTGGCATTTTTTTTTTTATATGGTTGAACAGCATTCCACTCTACAGAAGTGCTAAATAACATCTCTCACTTACATCGTGTTCTTACGGTTGGCTGTTTAGACTGTTCTTGATCTTTTGCCATTAAAACAAACAAACACAAACCCCTGCATAATGGTACACTTGTTCAATTACTTCTTTAGCATTAACACCGAGCGGTGAAATTTTTAGGTCAAAAGTATAAAGTATATACATTTTAAGGCTTTTAGCCCCAATTAGTTTCCAGAGAAGTTATAACTACCCCCCCCCCCAATGTATAAAAATCCCCATACTCGCCGCATTTGATGCTATTATTGTTTTCTGGCTTCTGGCACTCTAATACACGATTCTCTTTTACAATTAATTATTGTAAAATATTTTGTTTTTTTTTTTTTGACTCTCGTATCCTTCTCTCTAGTGAATTCAAAAGTTTTCGCAGGTTTGTTGACGGTGTGTATGATTATTTTTGTGAATTGTTTATTCATGTTATTTCCCCATTTTGCTATCCAGAGCTTCATCATTTTTTTATTTTATTTTTATTTTTTTTTAAATTTTTTTTTCAACGTTTATTTATTTTTGGGACAGAGAGAGACAGAGCATGAACGGGGGAGGGGCAGAGAGAGAGGGAGACACAGAATCGGAAACAGGCTCCAGGCTCCGAGCCATCAGCCCAGAGCCTGACACGGGGCTCGAACTCACAGACCGCAAGATCGTGACCTGGCTGAAGTCGGACGCTTAACCAACTGCGCCACCCAGGCGCCCCTAGAGCTTCATCATTTTTTTAAAAAAAATTAACTTGTAATTAATCTTTTCCATATAGTGATGAAATTAAAAATAAAATATGTATCTAGCTAAAATATGGAAGTAATCTAAGCATCCATCGACTGATGAATGGATAAAGATGTGGTATAGATACACAATGGAATGTGTAAGAAGAATGAAGTCTTGCCATTTGTGAGAACATAGGTGGCCTAGGGTGGAATAAGTGACATAAGCCAGACAGAAAAACAAATACCACATGATTTCAATTTCAGTTATACGTGGAATCTAAAAACACAAAACAAACAACGACAACAGAAGAGAAACAGACTCATAAATGTAGAGAACAAAATGGTGGTTGCCAAAGGGGGAGGGGTGGGCAACATGGGTGAAGGGAATTAAGAGGTACAAACTTCCAGTTATAAAATTAGTAAGTCACAGGGGTGAAAAGTGCAGCACAGGGAATACAGTCAGTAATACTATCATAATACATTTATCATGGTGAGCGGTTTCATAACGAATACAGTTGCTAAATCACTGTGTTGTACACCTGAAACTAACTGAATATTTTTGTCAACTATATTTCAAATAAAAAATTCAAAGTAAATGAATACATTGCCACATACAAGTTTCTGTTATTTGCTAATTAATGGGGCTTTTTGACATTCAGATTTTAACTTTTGATGTAGCTGAATCTATAAGTACTTTATCTCAGGTACTCAAGCCTTTGCTTCAGAACTAAGTTTATTTATGAAGATGAATATGATATGTATGATGTCAGTTCTTATACCTAAGTGTCTTCCATTTTCAAAACCCTTATAAGTCTTTCTGAATTATATTTTTGGCTGTCTGGACCCAAGATTTATGATTTATCTTTAGTGAAATTTTATTACAGTGAGATTAGGGTATCTTCATTGATTGCAAACTGCTCTATTGAGCTAATATATGGATGGTGTGTGGGTCTATCCTCTCTACACAACCTCCCGTCCTCAGCTTTTATGGCATAAAATACAAAACAAGAAGGAATAAAACTTACTACAAACACAGAAGAATCCATATGCTGACTTCACATGTATTGATGCTAAAATAAATATAACATCCATCGAATCTATCTTTAAAAATAACTTGAAGAGTGTAAATGGAAGTTCTGATAATGACATGAGAACCAAGAGATGGGAAAAAAAAATCCCATTATCTAGATAAGGTGTTACTTCAGTAAATGGACCATCTGGCTCTGAAACAGAATGGTTTTTTTTTTTTTTTATAATGAAAAAACAATTGGCCAAGACAGGGTACGAATAATGACAAATCAGAAACATAGGGCATTAATACAAAGAATGGAGACCTTGTCAAGAACAAGTATCACAAGAAAGAGGACGTTCACCCTGTAGCTTTAGACAGACATGAATGACAAGTTCTTTTAAGATACCCTCTCACCTGAATTACACATTGCACAAACCCTTGTTGAGCCCAGCTAAGTGCTGTGACTGAGGTACTAGGGGTTAAAGCATCAGCGATGTTGTGAGCCTTCCCACAGAGAAATAAATTCTAGTGAGACAGACAGGTGGTAAAATAACCATACTACAGAGCTGAATGAGAAAGCCAACAGAGAAATTCACAGCACAACATGGATGGGCTGTGCGATGTGCGATTGGGTGGTTGGGTCAGGGAAGGTTTAGTTGAGTAGGTGGTACTGGACCTGAGATTTGAGAAATGAAAGGGTTTTGAAAGGAGGGAAAATAATTCTGCACTGAAATAGCATCTCAGAAGAAGGCAAAGGTGTGTGAAAAGGCATGTACACTTTTGTTTAGGGTCTGTTGAGTAGTTTAGCGCGAGTAGAACAGAAGGCACATTGAGGCATACAACAGGAAAGAGAGCCAAATAAAGTTCAGCTATGACTCTTTTGGATGCATGTGATAGGATTCCAAATGAGACCAGCGTTAGCAACAGTGGAGTCAACAGAAGTGTACGGAGTAATTTATTTCACGGACTGCCCAAATAACAGAGAGCACATGGGGATCTGCGAGCCTCAGAAACAATGAGAAACAGTTCCTTAACCATCAAGGCCACCTCATTCTTTTCTCTTTCCTCCCAGAAATGGTGGCCTTATACCTCTCTGATTGGCGTGAATGCAGTGGCCCGCATGGTCACGAGTTTTACATTCTATAGTTTTGGACTTATTCACCCAGCTTGGGTCAGGTACCCACCTCAAACCAATCACCTTGGTCGGGGGCAGGGAAAGACACTTCCTGCAAGAAGAAGGGGTGTGTGTGGGGGGGCTACGGAGCTATAGAGATAGTTAACACAGGTTTCTTCCGAGACTAGGTAATGACAACCCCACAATTAGTTGCAGGAGTCAGTTGGTTTCCTTGGTGCGCTAGGCTTCTTTAGATAAGTATCTACCAATTAGTGAAGGTTGCTTGTCACTAAATATTAAAAAATAGTCTTCTATGAAAAATGTGCCTGGTTTAGCTTGTAACTTAAATCATCACATAAGGGCTTTTCCTCGCGGCAACCGTCGAACTTTGGTTACACAGCAGAAATGCTATGTGCGAACTCCCTACTTGACTACATAAGAATATTTAAAAAGCACGTACTTAGAGTCACATTTAATAAAATCAAGAATTTTTACTGCTTCGTCAAGACCATTCCTAAGTGAAACTGGCAGAGTTTTATTGCAAGCGTGTGGCAGAGAAGAATTCAACGTTTGATGCCTTAATTCATTTTGAGTTACCAGCCACCTTAGTCGCCATTTGCTTTTATACCATCGTTGCAAAGGTCAACAGAGTGAAAAAGGTAAATAACGTATATTATTATGAAAATAATTTTGACCTCGACACCCTTCTGTGACACACTAATGGCATAAATGCTGTGGTATTGGTTTTAAGAATGACTTGGTGGCATTACAAAGTCTGCAACCACAAACTTCCTCCACTGCTGGTCCCAGGAGGAGTCGTGAGTTCTGAAAGGAGGCTCCTCATAGCTCAGGATTCACCTCTCTCAACCTTCCCGGCTCTCCCTTCTCACCAACAGATCTAACAAACTTATCCACAGGAACAGAGGGGCTAAGAGGAAACATTCCAAATTCAGATGATGTCAGCAAGGTCCTATTAACTATAATCTTGGACAAATTATCATCTCTGGTCTTGCTTCCGTGTTTGAATTTGTCAAATGGGGCAACCGGTTGGCTGTTTTGAAGATGAGCAGAGTTAAATAATACAAAGAACTCTTATGAATATTGTAAGCTATCGGGAAATTGGTTGTTGCCATTGGTATTATTTAATAATTTACTCCTGTTAGTGAGATTTGCACGTGAGACAGGAATGTGTTGGGCAATAGTATTGAATGTTCAACGATGGAATTTCAAGTGCAGTTAGCAAGCAGGTTGTTGTTGTTGTTGTTGTTGACGTTTAGGATCTTGTTTTGGGGGAGGAGAGAGGCTTCACGGCCCCTGAAGTCATCCATGTAGTTCTAATTACTCATATTAAATGACTCTGTTAATAAGCTCATTCTTAATGTTCAGCCAGCACTATACTCCCAGAGAATTCACGAGGAGGTAGTTATGTCTTTGTTCAGTTTTTATGCTCTACTAACATCGCTCTCCTAAATGGCTCACACGGCAATTTGCATATGGTCAAGGCCTGATAAGTGCATCTAAACTACGGATCCTTACAAGAGAAAACATTCATTTGCCAGAGAACCACTCCTTGGAAAAAAGAACTCTCCGCCAGCAATATTTCCGGAGTTTCACTGAACAAACCAAACGCAGTTTTTCAAAACAGAAAAGAAAACTTGAAACAGCGTGGGTCTTCTGGCTCTAACACCCAGCGGTACACACTTTGAGAAAGCTATCACTTCCCTCGCCCCTTTGGAGACTGAAAACGCAGCTGTTGGTTGAATTACAGAAATGAAAGCTTAGCCATGATTTCCCCACCAAGAGAAGCACAGCTTGTTGCATTTATCCATATTAGTTTCTTCTCTAGCAGCCAATGGCTGGTATAATTGCATTTTGAGAACTCTCTTGTAGAGAGAGATTCATAGTTTTTTGCTTATAAAAACCTATTTCTATTTTAAAATATAGACTCTCGGCAAGTGTCACCCTGAAGAATTGGGCCCTGCTAGACTATTTTGTTACATTTTAGGGGATAAAAAAGCATGCGGCAGTTACACTATTAAGCCACAGAAATGGAGCTGCCACTCACAACCTCATTACTCAAGACTCTCTTTAGTTCAATTATACACCTCTACAGCTAAGGAAGATAGATGGAGGTCATTTGGGAGCTGTAAACCACAATGCCTTGAATGCAGAACTATGTTCTTAAACTGATTTACACCTTGTTCTCTAGTGTTCTACAGCGGGGGCTTGGATTGAAATGCAGGGGCCATGATTGAAAAGGCTTTTTCTTGGGTTTAGCATCACAGTCCACGCGGGCTGGCAATTATTACCTCCATTAAATGGCAAGGGACAATGAATGTCGCCTTCATTACTTCAGTAGTAGCAGCCAAACTCAACCCAACCCAAAGGGAAACGGGGGGGGGGGCGGGTGTTGGTCAGAATATCCCTTGGGGAAGGAGAAATGACATGTACGTCTCTGGTAAGTTTTAACTTGATTGTCTGAATCGGTCCAGCCAGAAAGGAATTGGGTCATTGAAAGGAGCGATTTGCTTTTCCAGCAGTGACAAAAATACCGTCATGCTGCTCTGATTTCACTCACATATATCTCTCAGTGCGAAAGACGTAAAGTGTACTCAAGGAAGGTAATTAAACAAGGCAACTCCATATGAAACCGCACAGAGAAATGAAAGATCTTCATGAATTGAAGGTAAGTGTATTTAATGTCCTACAGCCATCCTCCTTGATTTCCCTGGTTTGACTTCTGCAGCTTCACCCCTAGCTGCTTCTTTAGTGTCATTTCAGACTGCTGTCGCTACTGAGAATTACGAAGTACATTAGCAAAACAATTAGCAAAAACAACCAAAAAACGTGCCTAGAAGAACATGATGTTCTTCTTTCCCTTCCCTTGTCTAAAGGTGGATGGGAGGATGTCTCAAGACAGAGGACAGCGTGAACTGGGGAGGGACAGAGAGAGAGAGGGAGAGAGAGAATCTCAAGCAGGCTCCGTGCTGCCAGCACAGAGCCTGATGTGGGGCTTGAACTCACGAGACCGTGAGATCATGACCTGAGACAAAGTCGGCCGCTTAACCAACCGAGCCACCCAGGTGCCCACCGAGTTTATCTTAATGCCTCGCCAGAAATGAAACAACCTAGATTTTTCAGTTGTACGTGATTCCATTGGGCATATATCCACAGTGCCAAAGTGCTTCATAAAAGTTCACTTCAGAATTACAAGCTATAAAGAATTTTATTCCCACAGATATATTTTCATTTGGAAAGGAATAGATCCTTTCAAGAACTTACTGGAGGCCAGTACAAAATCCATTCTGTTTCCTTCTCAGAAGAAAATAAGAATTGAATTCAAGTCATATACCTGGTCTTCTGCGACGTATTTTCTGTATGCAAGTTAATTTTAAGTTAGATGATTTTTTTTTTTATGAGATGGTATTTAAGAAATTCTTTAGACTCCTGACAGGCTTCAAAACAGCAGACTTATGAAACATTTCATTCACATTTAAAGTTATCTCAGACACACTGCTGAGCTGTAGAAGGTGTTCTTAAGGGCTAAACGTTGTATGGCCATGCTAATGGTGCCTTAGAAAAGAGCCAAAACATTCTAGGGCTCTGTTCAGCCTTTGGGATTCAAGATATCTTGTGGAATGAGTAGAAACTGAAATGAGAAAATGTTTCCCATTCTGCACATTTATTAGTTTGCCTTTGAAATTACACTACTGCTGTTAACAAAGACTCTACCCATTCCCTCTTTGAATACCTACAATGTATCCACATTATCAGTCTTCCTTGTTGACCTTGTTCCTAAATCACACTTCTCCTCACACACTCTAGCTGTACTGGCCCTTCTGGTCCTCAGACATAGCAAGTTTGCCCCATTAAGTGCCCTGTGCTTGGCATGCTGTTTCCCCAAATATGTGTAGGACTAGTTCCTGGTCACCTTTGGGCTGAGCTCAAGAGTCCCTCCAGATGACTTCCGTGACCCCCCTCTGTTCTGGGTCACTTCCTATCTCATTACCACATTTATTGTTATGTTCTGTGATGTCCATCTGAAATATTTTTATTTGTGTTATTTATCTGTGTCTTACAACTTTAACAGGAGCTCCCTAAGTGTAAGAACCCTGTCTTCTTAATGACTGCCAAGTCTCCAGACCTTGGAACGGCAGGCATGTAACAAACATTGCTTGGAATGGATGAATGATAAGTTTCAGAAACCTCGGGAAACTCATAATTCTTAAGAAGGTGAATACTGTTGCATAGTTAAAAAAAAAACAAAATTGAGAAATCGGTATAAGTAACTTTGAAACTTTCCAGGAGTAATTGTTATATGGGAAAACAAGCTATAGAATAATTCATTTAGAAGAACATATTCCTTTGGTTAAAAAAAAAAAGAAAGCAATATGTGCAATGTATTTACATGTAAGTTGGTATATAAACAACACAATTTAGAAAAAAAAATTATAAACAACAGTAATTATTTCTTGGAGAAGAAATTGCATGGGCTTTTGCTTTCTAAATTATACTTACCTGTAATATTTTGATTTTTATAACAAGTAATCATGTATTCAGCAAATAGCTAATGGTCATCTACACTGTGCAGAGACTATACTTGTTGCTAATTGGTGTATTAATGAACAAAGCAAAGTCCCTACCTTCACGAGCTTCCAATCTATTGAGATAAATAGATCCAATGAAGGAAATAAAGCCAAGCTGGGACAGAGAGAGAAAGTAGGGAGAGGGCTACTCTTTTGGATAAGGTGGTCAGAAAAGACCTCTTGGATGAGGTGACTTTTGAGCAGAGACTTAGATGAGGTGTGTCTATTAGAAGAGTCTAGGCTATTCTGGAGTAACCAACAACCACAAAACTTCATTGTCAGGCTTACAATGACAACAGAGGGTTTGCTTCTCACTCACGCTGATGTCCAACATGGGCTGGTGAGTCATTGCGTGGTCATCCTGGCCAACAAGGGCTTTGCCATCTTGTAGTGATGCCATCTGGAGCCCATGTCCTATCCTGATCACGACAACAAGAGAACAGAGGGCTGCAGAGTCAAGCAACAGAATTAGATTCGCCTAAACCCTTCACTTAGAAGTCACATGTCCCTTGTGTTCACATGTCATTGGCCCATCATTAACGTAATGCTCTGCGTGCCTGGAAGCGAAAGAAAACTGGAGTTAGTGATCATTTGTGATGTGCACTGTAAAAAGTAAGCTGTGTCAATATCTGGAGGAAGAGTTTTCAAGGAAAGGAGACCGTGAGGTGTGTGTGCGCTTGTGTTCCCTGAAGGTAGGCGATGTAGCTGAAGTTAAGAGAAGAAAAGATGAGTTTGAAGAAGTTGTCAAGGGGTGGATCATGTAGGTTCTTGCAGCTCATCATTATTATTCTAAGTACGATGGGAAACCACCGGGACAGAGTTGTGGATGTGCCTGATACTATCTGATTAATGAATCACTCCTGTTATCACAAAGAGACGGCAACAGAGCAACAGCAAACAAAGATAGGCTATCAAACTGAACAGATATGGAAGAGGAAAGAAGATTCACTAATCAGCTGGATAAATAGAAAGAGACCCAAATGGTTTTAAGATGCACGCAGTTCCAAGGCTTTGACTGCACCTGGGTAAATCCCTCAGCTCTTTTTTTTTTTTTTAACACCAGCTGAAGCCCTAAAATGTCAAAAGACACAAAAAGAATATGAGCTCCTTTAATATGGATAAACAAATTGATTATGCTCAGATGGCTCCTGCAGGGAGCAGATGATAGGGTAGCTTTCAACGGAAGGTGCCCAGAAGCTGCTGCTGCTACCACTTAGGGAAAGAAACCCACGGGCCCTTTGAGAGGTTCTGCCCATTTTAACACAGGTGTTTTATAGTCTCTAGTTCCTTCTCAGTGTTTCTGGAGACTCTGGGGTCATGTGTGCCTTCTTGCTAGACTCAAGTAGCCAGAAACAGCCCTGGTGTGTTTAGTATGTTTCTGAGTGCTTAAGGTGGATCAAAACTCAGTCTCCAGGGTCGCATTGCTGAACATCCTGTCCCACTAGGAGACCTTCAGGCTTGCTCTGGTCTGCAATAATTAAGTGAAATTGTAAAGGGCAGATAGTGCCATAGGAATATAAATTACCATGAATGGAAGACATCAGGCCTCCAGGCCTTGCAGGATATATGTGGTGTATTTAAAATAAAAGCAAGAAGTTAAGCTTTCCAAAAAAAAAAAAAAAAACTGGCTCAGAGGCAAGAAAAAATTCAACTTGTTTGTGGACTACAACACCTGGCTCTCGTCTTATTGGTACTTTCATCTATTTATTTCAACAAATAAGACACTCCCTCTTCTCCTTCCTAACCCTCCAGCCAAGGCATCGCCGAATCTTATAAGTACCCCGCTATATGTCGCACATCACACCATTCATTTTCATCTCTGCCTTCTGTCCTGCTCCCATCTTGGCCCAAAGCCCCATCATCTCCTGCCTGAACTTCAACTTTGCATCCGAACTGACCTCTGGCCTCCACTTCTCTGATTCTGTCCGACTTCCATACGGTAGGTACGAATAAGTTTTCCTCATCCAAATCTGATCGTGTCTGCTGCTTTTATTAACCTTTTCGTGCCTCCCTATTGTTTTCAGGTAAAAACCAGGATCTTGGTTCATAAGAAACTGATCCACAAACAGTTGCTTGGTCTAGTTCCTGATTATCTCCCTGCTACATGCCATCCTACCACTCCTCCTCCACTAGTGAATTCTAGCCACACTGTTCCCCTTTCCCTCAAAAACACCAAGCCCCCTTCCCCTGTAAGGAGATGCATCACAGCTCTTCTCGAGGCCTAGAACAGTGTCTCCGTAACTTGCACTCAAGGATTGTGCGTGCACGTGCCCTCTCTTTCTCTCTCTTTTGCTTTCTCTCATTTATTTATTTATTTATTTATTTATTTATTTATTTATTTTTGCTTCTTTTTTAGAGATAATGTGCTGTCTGTAAGGTAGCAATTCTTCGATCTTCTTGAGATTTGCTTTGGGGTATAATGTGTGCCCAATTTTTAGATATGTTCCAGGTGTGCTTTAAAAAAAAATAAAATAAACAAAAAACATGTATCGGGATGCCTGGGTGGCTCAGTCGGTTAAGCGTCCAACTCTTGGTCTCATGGTCATGGGTTCTAGCTCCGCATCAGGCACTGTGCTGGCAGTGTGGAGCCTGCTTGAGATTCTCTCTCTCTCTCTCTCTCTCTCTCTGCCCCTCTCTGATTTGGGCTATCTCTGTCTCTCTCAAAATGAAGAAATAAACTTAAAGAAAAAATTTTAATATCTTCTCTGATGGTTGGATGTAGTATTCATAAACATTTATTGACAGGTGTATAAATTATATTACTAAATGATACAAATATTTAATTTAGCTTTATTACTACTGAAAAATGCATGTTAAAATCTTCTGTGAGCATGAATCCATTTCTTCTTGTGATTCTCTCAGTTTGTCTTTAGTTTTTTGAGTCTGTGTTGTTAGTGGCATAGGAATTGAGGATTTTCTTACAAAAGTGTCTTTTCAGCATTGGGTATTGCTTTACTATGTCTCTTGTGTTTTTTGAAAAAGTTAGTGCCTTTTCCTTGAAGCCAATTTTTCATTGGAGGGTGATCTATCTTCTTTATGCTTGCCTTTTTTTTTTTGAGAGAGAGTGTGCACAAGAGTGGCAGGGAGAGGGGCAGAGGAGCAGAGAGAGGATCTTATGCAGATTCCACACTGAGTGTGAATCCCAACACAGGGCTCAATCCCACAACTGTGAGATCATGACCTGAGCGGAAGTCAAGAGTGGGACACTCAACTGGCTGAGTCACCAGCCTAGGCCCCCTTTATGATTGCTTTTAAGATTGACTTTTACCTCTAGTATTTTGGAGTTTTACTCTAAGTCTAGGTGTGGATTACTAGTTGTTTGTCCTTCAGAGGAATTATTTTGTGTCCTTAACCTGAGGATTAATGTCTTTGGTCAAATGGGAAATCTTTCCTTCTTATCTTTGAAAATTACCTTTCTCATTTTCTCTACTCTCTTTTTTTCAGAAATACTACTAATGGATACTAGACTTTTTTATTCTATCCTCTACTTACCTTTTTTTTTTAAAGTTTATTTATTTATTTTGAGAGACAGAGCACATGTGCATGGGGGGGGGGGGTAGAAAGAGAGGGAGAGAGAATCCCAAGCAGGTGGCTGGCTGTCAGCTCTGACTCAGGGCTCAGTCCCAGGAACCATGAGATCATGACCTGAGCTGAAATCAAGAGTCAAATTCTTAACCGACTGAGCCACCCAGGTACCCCTGTCCCCCTGTCCTACACACGTATCTTAACTTCTTTAAAAAAAAATTCCATTCCTTTATCTCTCTGAACTTCATTCTGTGAAAGTGTCACATCTACTTTCCAGTTTACTATTGCTTTCCTTAGTTTGTCTGATACTATGTTTAATCTATTTACTGAGCTTTTCCTTCCAAAGACTTTGTGTTGTTGTTGTTTTTAATTTCTAGAAGTCTCATTTGGTCTTTTGCTTAGAGTGCTCCATTAGGCTTTTGATCTTTTTACTGGTCTTTTCTTTCTTTACCCATTTTAAACATGCTTGTTTGATACTCCCCTGTGATTGTTTCATGTTATCTCAAGTTCATGAGATTCTAGTCTTGCTATTTATTGAGTCAGCTTTATAATTATTTCTTTCATAGCATAGCCCTTCCCCTGAAATATTCTTCATGACCTTTTGGGGGATCATATCTTGAGAAGAGTTTTCGTACTTCTTCCAGGAACCACCTTGGATAGTATTGTCCAAGCATCCAGACCATGAGGGTACGTAATAGCTAGGCAAACATAAACAATGTTTTTTGTTGTCTACATAAGCCAACGGGAATTTTTTTTCCTTGCCCACCCTTCCATGAAGGGTATAGTTCTTTGAGGATTTTGGCTTTATGGGGGGGGTATAGGTTCTGACTCTTTGCCTCACACTGACCCACGAGCTGCTGACATAAAAACTCACGCCCCTAGACTACGAATCCTGTGATTCTCACCTGTGTGCTCATTCTCAGTGCAGCTTCACTGTAACTGCATTGCTAGTCGTTCTGGTATTCTCATATTCAATATTCCCTGCCTTTCTAGCACTTTACAATTTCTCTTTATTTAAATTCAGCTATATAGATATATATGAATGTTTATTATCTATGCTGCATTCACGCGATATTGTGAAAATGAGGAAAATCATTGTAAACTGATATAGAATTATTTCCAGGATATATTGTTGAATAAAAGAACAAGGTACAAGAGAAAACACATACTCTGCCATGTTTTATGTAAGAAAGAAGATAAAATATAAATGCATAAATAAATCTGTGTATGTGCATGCAGGCAGTTATTTTTTGCAGAAGAAACAGAGGAAGGCTAAGTCAGATTCCAATTAAAAATGGTGTCAACTATGGGAGTAGGTAGGCACATGGAGGAAAGGTTAGAGATTAGAGTGAGATATCACCAGTATATGTTTTTATATATTTTGACCTTCAAAATTTGTAAGTGTTCTACATGTTCAAAAATAAGGGCATCTGGGTGGCTCTTGGCTAAGTGGCTGACTTGATTTCAGCTCAGGTCATGATCTCGTGGTTCATGGGCTCGAGCCCCATGTTGGGCTCCACACTGTCAGTGCAAAGCCTGCTTGAAATTCTCTCTCTCCCTCTCTCTCTCTCTGCACCCCTGTCACTCTGTCTCTCTCTCTCTCAAAATAAATACATAAAGTTTAAAAAAATTATAGTAAATAAAAAAGATAAAATTTAATATATACAGAAACAAATGGAGCTACCTGTATGTTAAACTGATAATGTAATCACGCAGATAAAATAATTAACTTTTATAATTTTTACACACAATAATCTAATGTATACCCTTAATGAGCTACAGACAGTCTAAGGTGAAAAGGAATTGCAGAGAAATTTTGAAGTTTCATTAGAAAGGTTCTTTTTTTATATATTAATATTGGTGTAGTAAATATGAAACGAACTTGCATGAATTATAAGACAAAACAAATGAGTACATACATTGGTATTGTTAGAAATCAGCATTGTGACTATGGAGGAAGGAGATTTTGATGTGGAATGGAGAAAAATAAGAAAGAAACCTATAAAGCTGCATCTGTAAATCTCAGGATGAACCCATGATTTAGAACTCTGAATTCTTAGCTCTATCCATTGAAAGGGTCCAAGAAGGAGTGACATCCAGTGGGGACAAACACACTAACTGCCTGGGTCTTGCTTTCCAAATGACTTCCCCCCCACTGTTCTATGCTTGCATGGATACAGAGAAAGCTGAAAAAAATAGACACCAAAGGGTTTCAGTGATAATGGAGTGGAGACGGTGGGCAGCAAGCAGATGGAAAAATGGAAGGGAACATCTTCACACAGATTAACCTGTTGCCATGATCAGACACTACTTGTACATCAAAAATTCTAATGCAGTAAATAAAAACAATATACACAAAATGAAGAGAGAAACACATACGTGTCTTTTAAGCAAGAAAGCAAAATAAACCTTGCTCTATTTTTTTTTTTTTGTAATGTTTATTTATTTTTGAGAGAGACAGAGACAGAACGTGAGTGAGTTAGGGGCAGAGAGAGAGGGAGACCCAGCATCCGAAGCAGGCTCCAGGCTCCAAGCCATCAGCACAGAGCCTGATGCGGGGCTTGAACTCATGAGCTGTGAGATCATGACCTAAGCTGAAGTCAGACGCTCAACTGACTGAGCCCCCAGGCGCCCCAATATTGCTCTATGTTTTCTTTAAAAATTTTAAATTTTTTTTTCAACGTTTATTTATTTTTGGGACAGAGAGAGACAGAGCATGAACGGGGGCAGGGCAGAGAGAGAGGGAGACACAGAATCGGAAACAGGCTCCAGGCTCTGAGCCATCAGCCCAGAGCCTGACGCGGGGCTCCAACTCACGGACCGCGAGATCGTGACCTGGCCGAAGTCGGACGCTTAACCGACTGTGCCACCCAGGCGCCCCTAAAAATTTTAATAGTATTAAGGAGGATGCTTGCTGTGATGAGCATGGGTGTTATATGTAAGTGACGAATCACTAAATTCTACCTCTGAAACTAATATTATACTGTATGTTAACTAACTGGATTTTAATTTTTTTTAATGTTTATTTTATTATTTTTGAGAGAGAGAGACAGAGCGTGAGCGGGGGAGGGACAGAGAGCGAGGGGGGCACAACCCAATCTGAAACAGGCTCCAGGCTCCGAGCTGTCAGCACAGAGCCCAACATGAGGCTGGAACTCACGAACTGCGAGATCATGACCTGAGCCAAAATCTGGCGTTTAATCAACTGAGCCACCCAGGCCCCTGAACGAACTGGATTTTAAATAAAAACTTGAAGCAAACAAAATTAAAAAAAGCGAAATTAATTTTTTATTAAATGCATTTCAAACTAACGTTTGAAAATACGCCTCATGAGCTATTCCATGCCATTCAAAGACAGAAAGGCAATCTCCTGTACTCCTGCATCTCTGAAGTCATAAGAAGCCACATGCTGTGTATCTCTATATGTCTTTCTCTCTGTCCTACAAATATCTAGAATTTATTGCTTTATGACGTCTAGTTGGGGTCCAATGTTATCTTCTTCTATATAGCTGGCACCATCTCTTAATTTTTTCTCTTAATACTTTCTTTACTAAATACATTCCTGAACCTTTCTTCCCATGAGCAGCCCAGCTCCCTGGGGAAAAGCTCTCTCTGATATTATGCTAGCTGCTTATTCGGTGCCTGGATATTGTTGATACTGATACTCATATATTGGCTGGGAATAGTGTACCTGAGTATAGCTGCCCTCCAGGGGGGCTTTCACAGAGTTTTATTGCAGTTTAAACCTTTACCTATTTAAGTAACTTGTTCTTTCTCCAAAGAAGTGTACGAGTGTCTCTTTATCCTTGAGATTCAGCAATTGAATAAGAATATACCAAGGGAAGTATCTTATGGATCTTTCTTGGCGAACCCTTTAAAACTGTAGGCTCAGTTCTTTTCAGCTCATAGAAATTGTCTATCACTAGTTTATACTTGGTCCGTTCTCCATCTGTTTATTGCTACCCCGCGTTTATCATTATATACGCGTGAGACCTCATCTGTCTATCTAGGAAGTCTCTTACATTTTCTGTCCCAATTTTGATCCCTTTGCATTTCAGTTCTAGAGCTTGAGAGATTTCTTCTACTTGACATTTTAGGAACATTGAGACAGTCCTCATTTTTTTAAGCTCATTTATTATGTTTTTTAGTTCAAGACAATATTTGTCATCCCCCAAAGCCTTTTTTTGTGTGTTGGTCTTAAATCCACTCTACTGTTCTAATTGTTCAAGTTGTCAGCTGTCCCCTTAAACAGCTCAATTACAGTAGGAGACTATTTATTTTCCGTTCCCTGGCTCTTGAGTGTTTTGTTTTGTTTTGTTTTCTTCCTTCTTCTCCATTGTGATCCTAAAATGTCAGATCTCCAGCTGCAAGGCGATGCTAAGAGGCAGTGGTCCTGTGGGCTAATGGTGC
This sequence comes from Felis catus, assembly GCF_018350175.1. NCBI lineage: Eukaryota > Metazoa > Chordata > Mammalia > Carnivora > Felidae > Felis > Felis catus. Next base: position 205,314,683 of record NC_058375.1, on the reverse strand, counting down.
AACAGCCGACAGGTACAGTGTTTAGAATTCCTGATGTGATCTCAAGGCTCTCCTTGTATCTTGGATGGAGAGGACTCTACCCTTCTGCTCACTCCTCCTAAGCCCTTGTGGGCAAAGATGGTCCAGCATAGTCCCATGGGCAGAAGGTAATTTCACTGAGAGTTCTTGGGATCCCCCCCCAATCCCACCCCGGCTCCAGGTGATTCTCAGGTGGCTGGTGATCTCCTCAGCTGGTTCCCAGGACCTGAGCAGAAAAGGAAATTTATGGCTTTTTATTGATGCTTTCCAACCTCACCTGACTGCTGGCCTCAGGAGTCACTTGCTGAGAAGAGGCAGGTGAGTTGGAACGAAGTTGAAAGTAGAAAACAGGTGGAGACCCCTGTCTTCCCAGAATCCCTTGCCTCCTCCTGAATTTAGTTTGATGTTAAGTCATTTCTCTTCTCTGGAATCAATACCTCAACCCATTAATATTTTCATAAGCTTATTGGTCTGAGGGCAGTTGTCTTGTGTAAAGGTGACTACAATTAAAAGCATTGTCAGCATTATGAAAGGACAGTAAAGCAAATAAAATATGCTTGACCGTCAGTTGAACCTCTGTTTGGGAGAACAGTTACCAAAGTAATTTTTTTTTTTTTGGAGGGGAGAGAGAGGAGGAGGAGGAAGGAGGGAAAAGGAGAACGAGGGACATTGTAATGACTCCTGATGTCCAGATGAAAAGCGCTTTGTGAATCTTTAAAATTATTTAACAACAGGCCCCTTATGCCCCTTTCCCTTACTTAACAAAATACTTCTAAAATTCATAAAGTAAGGGAAAAAAGAAAAATCCTGGATTTCTTTCCATACTTACACATACATTAATGCCTTTTTAAAAATATTCATGGGGGTGGTGCCTGGGTGGCTAAGTCAGTTAAGCGTCCAACGCTTGATCTCGGCTCAGGTCATGATCTCACGGTTTGTGACATCGAGCCCTACGTGGGGCCCTGTGCAGATACTGAAGAGCCCATTGGGATTCTCTCTCTCCCTCTCTCTCTGGCCTCCCCCCCTCCCCGTGCTCTTTCTCTCAAAATGAATAAATAAACTTAACAAACGAAATAAAATTTCTTTTCGAAGTGGGAAAGTTTGGCTGTAAGTGGTGAAAACAGAATAAACCCAAACGAAATTTTCTACTTCTATCTGATGGGTTAGAAAGAGGCACTAAAGTGGTAAATATATATTTTATGGTTCATCATTTTAGCTAGAAACATGAGCAGGTGCTTCCTGTATTAGTTTTCCGTTGCTGTGTAACAGATTAGCACAAATTTAAAGGCTTAGAACAACATGCATGTATTATCTCAAAGTTTTTATAGGTCAGGAGTCTGGGTGCAGCTTAGCTGGGTGTTCTGCAAGCAGCAGTTGAAATGTTGGCTGGGGCTTTGTCTCATTCAAGGCTTGTCTGGGGAAGAATCCACTTCTCCACTCGTAATTTTGTTGGCAGCACTCAGTTCCTCGTGGCTGTAGGAAGGAGAGCTTCAGTTTTTTGCTGGCTATTGACTGGAGGTCACTCTCAACTTCTAGAGGCCACCCATAGTTCTGTGCCACGTGACCCTCTCCATAGGGAGTTCACAACATGGCAACTTGCTCCTTCAGAGCCACCAAAGGAGAAAATCTATCAGAACCAATCTGTTAGTGAACGTGATCGTGAGAGTAGCAACCCTTCACTTTTGGCATATACCATTCATTAAGAGCAGGGCATGGGTCCTGCCCAAACTCAAGGAGAGAGGCTTATACAAACCTAGGAGCATCAGGAACCCAGGAACCAGGAATCACAAAGAGCGGGGAGAGTTAGCTCACCGTCTGTCTATGATACCTCCTATATTATAAGGATTGATTTATTTGTATGCTTACTTCTTTTGGATTCTATAACTATACTAATATTGCCTAGTAAGTGGTTAAGAGGTTAACTCATGTCTGGGTTCAAGTTTCAGGTTAAATATCTCCAACTTTATATGAACTCAGGTCATTTTCATAAACCTTTGTGTCTCAGTTCCCTCATCATTAAAATCAATTATCTTAAGAATACCTACCTCATAGAGTTGCTGTAAGAATTAAATAATACTAATAATTTTAAAGCACTTAGTGCCTTAAATATGTTCCTGGCACATATTAACTGCTTGTAATACTTAATGAATATAAAACATAAATATATAATAGGACACCTTTAAAGGTAATTTTTTTTAATTTTTTTTTTCAACGTTTATTTATTTTTGGGACAGAGAGAGAGACAGAGCATGAACGGGGGAGGGGCAGAGAGAGAGGGAGACACAGAATCGGAAACAGGCTCCAGGCTCTGAGCCATCAGCCCAGAGCCCGACGCGGGGCCTGAACTCACGGACCGCGAGATCTTGACCTGGCTGAAGCCGGACGCCCAACCGACTGCGCCACCCAGGCGCCCCTTTAAAGGTAATTTTAAAATAAATGCAAATAAATAAAGTTCTAATGAGTTCTTCCCATATGCTGGAAATGGTTTTATATGCCTCCTATGGTCCACAGACTCCACTTTGAAACCGCTGTATAAACTACCATGTAGACTATGGAATTCTGACAATGATCCCATTCATGAAGTAGACTAGACATCCATTTACATAAAATCACAGAATTCTAAAGCTGGAAGAAAGTTTTGGAACCATTTTCCCCAGCCTCTCCTGTTTTACAGATAAAGAATCAAAAATCCAGAGAGATTAAATGCTGTGCCAGAGGTTAACATGGCTCCAGAGTACTGGAAGAAATAAAAGAAAGGCTCTCCCTTGGATCTCAAAGAAAGGAGCCATGAGATAAAAGACAGTCATGCTTTATCCAGCCGAGAGTAAAACAATCTATATACAATTCAACATTATCAGTATGTACCAGTATGTTCCTGAAAGTATCTTGCCAGTTTGGGGGATAGCCATTTCAGATACGCCGATGTCTGACTTTTGTATTAGATTTAAAAAATCTTCCTTAGAAAACGCAGAAAACAAGTTGTGTTGAGTTGGTAGTTATGAGACATATTTGCTGGGGCTAATCCCCATAAAAAAGAAGAATTAAATACTACTTAATCATAGTGGGATGATAGATAACATACTAATATTATGTGAGTCCAATGGGCATTGTCAGATGATTGGAGTCCCCCATTTAGGGTCCTACTTAATTATACTTTCTATCATGGCAGAGGCTTTGGTGCCTTTTGTTAATCAGTATCACTCTAAACCACTATGGGACATTCAGCCAATCAGACCGCTCAATTACTGTGGTTGAATGTCCTGACCTCATGAATATGAATAGTGGATGTACACAATAGCGTAGTACTTTTAATGACAATGAAACTGCCAGGAGGGATGAAAGAAAGTGTGGATTTAAAAAAAATAATTAAAATTGCAAAGAGAAAAATCATAATTAGCCGTGAGGATTACATATATTTGTTAAAATGTTTCTCACTTGCCTTTTGGACAAAGAGCCAGAGTGAGTCATTTTATACTTCATTTCCTCTCGATATGGATGTCCCAATTGCTGACAGCTGGACCGATCTGGCATTTCAATAATATAAAGATCCATGTAAATATTTGGAAAACGGAAGCAGAAGGACGAGGGTTCACACAAGCCCTTAAACCAAGTGTCATAAGGTTCAACTGTGGATATGCAACTTGAATGGTGCCTCCTCATAGGTTGAAGTTCAAAGGCAGCACAATGCAAAGGGTGTCGGTCAAATCCTAGGAAACCAAACAACATTGTGAAGGAAGAGACCGTAGAAAACGTGTAACATTTAGTTGCCCAGTCCTCTTATTCCACGCGCGCTCCATCCAAAAAGTGCTCTGCTTTTGTTTACGGAGAGACACAATATAGAGCAAAACGACACAGATTCAAATCATTTTAGAAAGGTAAAACAAAAGGAAATACAGGAAGACACGGATAAAGTCAATGTGCACACGTACACGCCGTGACATTTTCCTTGGAGGGGGCTGGTGTGATCTGAATTCATTTGCAGAGTCCCAGAAGTTACAAGGACCGCGGAAGACAGGCAAAGGCTTCAGGAAGACATTCCCTGATGACTCTGAAAATGATTTCTCTTAGCCGTGGCACCCATCCCCACCAATGAGTCTTCTATCCATCTCTCCCCGATTGTTGCACTTGTACGATGGAAAATAGGGCGTTGTACGCTGAACTTGCGCATCTTGAAAAAGATGCCGGGCGTGGGGGAAGTAGGTGCGAGTCAGGTGGAAACTGCCTGAGGCACAAGCCCTTGGCAAATGAGGATCTGGCAGTCAGGTTAGGTAACAACTAAATAAGGGAAAATGGATGAGGAAGATGCCATTGGTACATACTTCAAAAGCGAAAGATTTCAATATCAAAGGCTTAAGAAAACCCCTTGGGAGAATCAATGAAGCTCTTGAATATTTCTGCAGAAATGACCTTCTATATCTCACTATGAAAGTCAAATGTGAAAGATGTCTTACTGAGCCATTATATAATTTTATCAGAATAAAAGCACCAAATAATCAACATAAGGGCATGTTTTCTATTTGGCAGAAAGTATGTCAAATATTTGAGAAAATAAACTTTTAAAACTAAGTGTAATGTCACTGTTTTGAGATAAGATTTCTGTAATCCTCTCTACGCCTGCCAATCTTCCACCCCCACCACGACTCATCCCCCACCATGATCCTTTACTAGAGAATTCTGCTCTTTGATCTAAACACTTCTTTTTTAGCATTAATTATTGCTAATAATAAGTGCCATATATGTGCTTCTAAGAGTGGAGCCCTATCTTCCAGTAGCAAAATCCAGGCGCAAAGCGCAATCAGTTGTATGATTCATAGTGTGCCTGAGATTTTAAAAAGAGTCAGCTGCTCAGGTTTGAAAATAGACATTTACTCCTGTTACCAAGCCTGGACCCACACAAGCAGGATACCGTGAGGTGTTAAAACAAAAACAAAAACAAAAACAAAAACAAAAACAAAAACAAAAACAAAAAAAACAATTCTTTTTCTTGTAACAAGCACGACTATGATCTCCATGGGGTTATGTTTTCACTGTAGCTCATGAGATAAGTGAATGGTTTCTCACCAGAGCCGAATTATTATGTAAGCAAGTTGTGTACCAGACTGATGTAGTTTTTGCTTCAATGACCAGCATTTATATTTACATTTTTAAAATTTTTTAAAAAATATATCTTATTGTCGAGTGAGCTAACATATAGTGTATACGTTGTGCTCTTGGCTTCAGGAGTAGATTCCCATGATTCCCCCGCTCACATACCACACCCAGTGCTCATAAGGAAACCATCCAAACCTTAGAGGAGGAAACAGACAACAACCTCTTTGACCGCAGCCACAGCAACTTCTTACTTGACACGTCTCTGAAGGCAAGGGAAATAAAAGCAAAAATGAACCATTGGGACCTCAATGACCAACATTTAGATAATCTTGTTTAATCCCAGAATGGAATTTAAGAGTTTGTAAAGCAGTGTTTCCCAGAATGCGTTCCAGGAGCATTACTCCCAAAAGCTTCTCTGGGACAGAATGGGGGTGGGGGAAACGGTCCATAATCAAATGAGTCTGAAAAGAACAGATGGTATTCTTAGAGATTCCCTGAGCATGTGACACTGCTAGGAATTTGGGTAAATGGCTATAGCATGGTTTCAACACCCCAGACTCTAGAGCTCAAGTGTCTGGGCTTTCCACTGGCTTTTCCACTTACCAGCTGTGAAGCATACTCTCCCCACCTCGGTCCTCATCTGCAAAATGGGAATAAAAATAACAGTACCTTCTTCATGGGGTTGCTATTTGGCTTAATTTTTTCATGCAAGATGCCTGACACCAACAGCTGCTGCATAAGTAACAACTATAGATTTGTCCTGAAGAGTAGCTAGCTCAACATTATTGAATTCTGTATTCCATGGCATATTTGATCACAGGAGCCTCCTTTCGTCCTTATAAAAAGCTATTAACGACTTATAACAGCTACTAACATGCTGAAAATTCCCGACTCAAGTTTTCAAATAGATGTGCATATCGCAATCACTTGTAAAACTTTTTTAAAAAGAAAAGACCCACCCTCCACCACCTCAAACCGAGATGCTGATTCAATAATGTGCGATGGACATAATTATCTGAATTGGAGAAAGTTTCCTAGGTGAGCCTGAAATGGTTCTTAACCACTGTCGGGAGCAGTGGTTTTCAAGGTGTTCTTGCATCAGCATTACTGGGACTTGTTACAAATGCAAACTCATGGTCCATGCTCCAGACCTAACAAGATTAGAAACTCTGTCGTGGGGACTGACGATCACCTCTGAGTGGTTCTCTTTAAGAGCCAATGATAAGGGGGGAATGAGTAGAACTGACTGCCTTCAATCATTTTTCCATATGTTGAACTTCTTTCTGCTGATTTCAGAAAGATGTGATAAATTTCAGGTAGATTTCAGTGAGTCCTAATAGTATCCCCCTGAAAAGAAGGGTAGTTTTTCCATCTTGCCGATTAAATTCAGAGCCAATGGTTTTAGAACTCAGTTGAGCTTGGATCAAAATTAGCATCGTCCCTACAAGGAGCTGCGTCTAAACAGAAGGTCACCTGGGGTGGTTTTGCATATTGTCAGCTTAGCCAGACTGGAACCCGTTCCTGGTATGGCTCTGGGTCAGGGCAGGCCACAAGAAAAACATGCATAAGGTTGAGAAAATAGATGTGAAGTAGCAGCCATCACTCTCTGAAGGTCCACGTAGGGTGTCAGGTGCTGTTAAAGCCCCTGGATGTTGTAACGTATGTTGGCCCACCTTGCTGGCAGAGGCCAGGAGCTAGTCTCATAGCTGTTGTGTCCCAGAATCTCCTCCTAAGCTTCTCCAGGCCTGGGCCAGTCGTGTGTGTAGCTCCTTGGTGAAGGTCTCAAGCTTCTTTTACAGGTCATCCACATTGCTGGGGTTAAAGATGGAGGTTCCAGTTTATTTCCACTCTCCTCTGCTTGATGGTCACTCTTTTTCCTCTTTGCCTGCCCTGCTGACCTGTGGTCACCTGAGCCCCCTCTAATTCAATTCAGAGACGGTTGCCATTCATATACCCCTTGAGCCGTCCCTTCATGGTTGTTGGTTAGCGTCTTGTCCTTGATCCCCCAACAGCCCCATTCCAGAAAGTGTGCTTCCTGCCTGACATCAGAACTGCGATGCAGAAGTGTGTGCTGTGTGTGTACTGGTGTCCATTCTCTTGTGTAGAAGGTCCACACAACTCTAAGCAAAGAACTGTGTATCCTAAAAAGAGTTGCAACGAGATGAGCTATCTATAAACTTCCCTAAAGGCAGAAAGTTTATTCCTCCCTAGAGCAGGAGGGATAAATGGCTTCTGGCCCTATTGGTGGACTTGACAGTAACCCTGAGCTACGGTGCGTGTTTACAATATGCCAGGGCTTACGCTAAATGCTTTGCAAGGATCGCCATTTAATCCCCACAATACTATCAGACTGACACATTCATCCCCCTCATTTCACAGGTGCCGAAACTGAGGCTCAGGAAGCTTCCATTGCTGACCAGCCTCTTGCATTTTTAAGAAGTTTTTGTGAGGTTTTGTCCCAACCAGATGAGCAGAGAAGAGTTCTGACTCACAGGAAACCACACTGCCTCAACTCCGTGTTCATTAAATAAACTTACCATGATTTGCCCATTCTTAGACTTTTTTTTCCTTATGACAATAGTAAAATATTTATTGGAAGGAAATTGGACAATTCAGACAAGTGTAAAGAAGTAAATAAAATCACCCAGAGTCCCATCAATTAGGTAATTTATGTAAAAATGGCTTCCTACTTCTTCTACTTCTATGAAGATAAAATCCATTTTTATAGGTTTTCTGCTCCTACCACTTTTCATTTTAAATACATGTCTGTTCCTATTAAACATAAGATGATTTCAGCTTAAGTTTTATGTAAGAATGGACTCTGGTGTGAATAGAACTAACATTTGAAATGCAGTCGTTTTGTTAATGGTTAACATGCCGAGAAAAGAGCTTAAGACACAATAAAAAAAATGGCGGTGGTGGAATTTGCCTTTAATGGCCTCTGATCAGTTTTTACTTGCCTTCTGAAAAAAAAAATCTTTTATACTCTTTTATGGAGATGCCACGAAGTCACTGCGATCAAGATTTACTGTTGTTAATATGCCCTTCAGTAATGCTAAATTCAAGTATGAAAGGCTTATGAGGCTCCTTCTGACATAAAACTCCGTGGGTTCCTGGACTCACCATCATAAATGGTTCCTTTATGGGAGGAACTAACCAACAGGTCAGAGAGTGGCAACAAAGGGCAGGAAAAGATTTTTTTTTTTTTGGCACTTCTTTGTGTTTCCAAGTGATATAAAGATAAGTGGGTTCTAAGGGTATAGATCATCATTCATTGTGAGTTTCCACCTCTTAATATATAATCTTGCGAATGATGAACTCTGCGGTGTCATGTGGCACTGTGCAATTATCTAATAGAAAAGTGAGAGCCGTTCTGCATGTTTTGAGTAGCACTCATCGGGTCAATTAATTAAATGAGTGCAGTGCCTTCGAGTGAGAGATTCAGGTCCAAGCCAGGCTGTCTCATGACATCAGACTATAAGAAGCTAAAAAATGAAAGGAGACTGGGGGAAAGAAAAGGGAGGCCATTTTAAAGAAACTATTAAGATTATTCCACTTACATGAGGCACCTACAATTGCCAAACTCATAGAAGCAGAGAATATGATGATGGTCGCCAGGAGATGCGAGGAGGGGGAAATGGGGAGTTGTTCAATGGGTATAAAGCTATAGTTACAAAGATCAGGATGTTCTAGAGCTAAGGTCTCCAACATAAAGCCTATAGTGAACAATATGGTGCTGTGCACTTAAAAACTTAAGAGAGTAGATCTCATGCCAAATGGCCTTAACACACACACACACACACACACACACACTCACACACACACAGCAAAAGGACACCAGAAAGTTTTTTTTTTGGGGGGGGTGATGGATATGCCTATTACCTTGTTTGTGAAGATGGGATCACAGGTGTATGCATGTCCAAACTTATCAAAATATATGCATTAAATATGTGCAACTTTTTGTATATTAAGTATACCTCAATAAAGTTGAAAAAAAGACCGAGAATTCTTATTCTCTGCACCCAGAGATAAGAGTCATGTTAAGCCCGTATCGGTTTGGCCGGTATGAATCCTTGAAACCCCTTCCTCACTACCATGTAGTTACTTTTTGAGCATCTCTCCGTTCAAGCTGACTTGGATCGTAGCGTCTGTCTACAGTTGACCCTTGCACAACCCAGGGATTGGGGGTGCCGACTCCTGTACAGCCAACAATCTGCTGTAACTTTCAACTCCCCATAATCTGAACTACTGCTAATAGTCTACTGTCGACAGGAAGCCTTACCAGTAACATAAACAGTCAACTAACATACTTTGAATGTTATACGTCTTCCGTGTGGTATTCTTACCATAAAGCAAACCAGAGAAGAGAAAATGTCATTTAAAATACCATAAGAAGCAGCAAATACTACTTCAGTACTGTTCTGCACTTATTGAAAAAAGCCTGAGTATAAGTGGACCCGCACAGCTCAAACCCATGTTGTTCAAGGGTCAACTGGTACTCTGAAAATAGAGCACTGTGAATGTATATACAGTCTTCTTACCGATTTGGATTTCATGACACTGAAAGAGATACCTAGTTTTTTCTAGGTACTTCGCTCTTAGTGTAAGCTTCCTGTTTATAGGAAGTTCATCTGTGGCTATGATATTTGATGCTATAACAGGGAATCGATTTAGAGAATCCAATGCACACGTAATCTTCACCAAGCCAAGAAGCAGGAAGAGAAAACCCTGTATTAAAACAATGGGGCAAAACCCTTAAAGAGCATAATTTCAGGCCAAACACAAGAAAATATGATTCAAAGAAATTAGAAAAGCCAGATACAATTAGACATCACATATTATTAACCCACATCCACTCGGGAGGCCTTCGTACCACACGAGACCCATCAATTGAACGGACCCTAAGAGTCGGAAACCCGTACTGGTTCTGCACGTATTTGCTCCTCACCACCTCTGCCTCCAAGACTGTTTTCTTCTTGAGCTCTTCGTCTTTCTCATTATACCTTCCTCGAAGTAACATCTCGTCCCACAACCAACAGCAATAACAAAATCATTCGCGAAGACTGTTCTGTTTAGGAACTTTTACTAAACATTCGAAAGGGTAGCATGAAGGCGTTATATTTTCTGCCCCTAAACTCTGAACCTTGTTTCTTGTTCCACCTCTCCTCTTTGTCCCCTCCCCTCCCCTCCCCTCCTCCCTTCCCTTCCCTTCCCTTCCCTTCCCTTCCCTTCCCTTCCCTTCCCTTCCCTTTTCTTCCCTTCCCTTCCCTTCCCTTCCCTTCCCTTCCCTTCCCTTCCCTTTTCTTCCTTTCTCTTCTCTTCTCTTCTCTTCTCTTCTCTTCTTCCCTTCCCTTTCCTTTCCTTCCCTTCCCTTCTCTTCTTTTCTCTTCTTCTCTTCTCTTCTCTTCTCTTCTCTTCTCTTCTCTTCTCTTCTCCCCCCTTGGATGCTCAGTCTATTATGGGGAACACTTTTCCTGTCCTTTCAGAAACCTTGGCACACTGACACCAATGCCTCACATAGGGCAGCAAGTGGAAGGTAGAATAAAAGGGAAGGAAAGAGGCCCACCTTCTACCTTGTGTCCCGATCAACGCATTTTTCAAATGGGCCAGTTTTCTCTTAAAGATCATTTTTTATCGAGGCATATTTTATAGGCTATAAAATGCATCCATCTTAAGTAAACAGTGCGATGAATTTTGACGACTTTATCTGATGGTGCTTGAGTAACCATCACACGGTCACTCAGCATGTATCAGTAGCTTGTTCCTTTTTATTATTAAATAGAATTCCACGGGGTGGATATGTTATCCATTCTGCACTTGGACATTCAGGTTGTTTCCAGGGTTTTGTTCTGACGAAAAAGCTGATCTGAACCTTCTTGAACAACCCCTTTTATAGACGTGGTTTTACTTCTCTTGGGTCAACAAAGGGTGTAATTGTTAGGTTATGGGGTCAGTATAAACTTAACTTTATAAGAAACTGCCCAGCAAGGTTTTCAGAATAGTTTCAGCACTTTATGCTCACACCAGCAATCTAAGAGAGGCTAAGTGTTGCATATCCTCACGGGCACTTGGCATCACAGTCTTTTTGATTCTGGTTATTTTAGTGGTGGGTGTATAGTTGTTGCCCACTGTGGTTAGTGGAGAAATTTTGATGCTAGCTCTTCAGGTAGTCAAAATTTCTCCACCTTGTTACAAAAACCATACCTGAAGTGTTGCTAATCACTGCTTGATGTAATCCCATTATCTCCAGTTTTGTAAGCAAGTAATTCACCCCGGAATTTGCTTTTTCTCTGGAGTACATCAGTGTTTTTGTTCATGGTTCTGCAGTCACTAGTTACTTTTGAAACCAAAAGCCCCACCTATACTTTTCCCTTCATCCAACAATGTTCAGCAGCTTATTTAAAAATATATATATATATTTTTATAAAATCATTCTCTTGTAGAGACGTGTACGAAAATATTTATCAGGGACGCCTGGGTGGCGCAGTCGGTTAAGCGTCTGACTTCAGCCAGGTCACGATCTCGCGGTCCGGGAGTTCGAGCCCCGCATCAGGCTCTGGGCTGATGGCTCAGAGCCTGGAGCCTGTTTCGGATTCTGTGTCTCCCTCTCTCTCTGCCCCTCCCCCGTTCATGCTCTGTCTCTCTCTGTCCCAAAAGTAAATAAACGTTCAAAAAAAGAAAATTAAAAAAAAAAAAGAAAATATTTATCAATGAAATTGGATGATAAACGGAATTTGTTTCAAAAATAACGTAAAGTGGGAGAATGCTGTCTAGTGGTTAGGATATAGACAAAACAAAAGAAAACATAAATTCCTAATTGTGAATATGGGTTTGGGTACACGAGGTTCTCCTTTTATATATATTTGAATATGACTTCATGAAAGTTAAAACATGTCTTGAATTTTTTGTTGATCTCTGCTCCACCTTATTTCATCAGTAATTTGTGGTGGCTAATAAGCTATTGTCATAAGATGGGAAACTACAAGCAGATAAAAACCATGGATCACTAAAAACAAATAGAAGGGCAAACACAGAATTGACTGGACAACTGTGGCTGGAAGTGGCAGGAAGATGCAGTGAGGGACGATGGGCTACGTTACAAAGTAAATGAGCAAGAGGGGATACAGGTGAATAGCTTTCACAGGCTCTCTCCAGCCAGCAGGTGGGGGACATTGTCTTGGGACTTGGGAGAGAGCCCTGGAAGAGGAGGATTGAAATTGGGGTAAGGAAGGGCAGCGGGGCGTGGAATTGGAATCAGAATGCAGAAACGCAGAACCTAGAGTCTTACATCATGGATGTCGGGACACAACACGGGCTCCTATCTTCCTGGTGGATAAAGCCCAGGACGAAATATGATCAGTCACATAATTTTCCATTTCACATGAGGGAAAAATCTATCTGGTCTCTAGAGAAAGCACAGTTTTTCCTAACACACAGTACTGAATATATATATATATATATATATATATATATATATATATAGTTTTTTAACATGGGAATTGGCCTCAGGGATGCTGAGAGCTAGTTTAGCCAATGTGGAAAAACATTTTGAGCCCTCCAGCAAGGGCAGATGGAGAAAAGACAAAAACAAAACCCAGAGCTTCCCACAGCATATGCGTGCCTCTGAAACACCAGGGGCCTGGCTCCCCCAGGCCTCTGGCCAGTAATGTACCCAGGTCTCTTCACTACCCACTTGGGGTCCTGACTGGCTCTCAGTGATTAAGAAGGAGCACTTTTTCTTCTCATTACCCCTGTTCTCTCTGCAACTCTTTATTCTTATATTCTTGTCTGTGAAAACTCAAAAGAAGAAAAATAGCTGATAATTTTGTGCCTGGCTGAAAGGAATGTCTGCTCTCTCTTTGATTAATTGATCAGGCTCCTCTCCCATTAAGAATATACCTTCCCGGGGCGCCTGGGTGGCTCAGTTGGTTAAGCGTCCGACTTCGGCTCAGGTCATGATCTCAAAGCTTGTAAGTTTGAGCCCCACATCGGGCTCTGTGCTGACAGCTCAGAGCCTGGAGCCTCTTCAGATTCTGTGTCTCCTTCTCTGCTCCTCCCCTGCTCACGCTCTGTCTCTCTTTCTTTCTCAAAAAGAAATAAACCTTGAAAAACATTAAAAAAAAAAAAGAATATACCTTCCTCAGTGGCCTTTAATGATTAATTTGAGTGAATAGAGAATTTAGATCTTTCTGGGTCTTTAGAAACCTCCTGTTTAATTTCTTCACTTTGCAGATGAGGAAACTGAGGCCCAGAGAGGTTGAGTGATTTTGCCCAAAGCTTCTAGCTGGCTACGGCTGACCCAGTCTCCTGGGTCCCAGGCTCAGGCTTGTCCCTGTGAAGAGACAAGCAGCCCCTCATCATTGCTTGCGGGTTCCCTGCAGGTTTAACCCCCTTGGTCACGCAATACAGATGTTCTTTTTTTGTTGTTTTTAATTTTTTTCAACATGTATTTATTTTTGAGAGGCAGAGAGAGGCAGAGCATGAGCAGGGGAGGGGGAGAGACAGAGAGAGAGAGAGACAGAATCTGAAGCAGGCTCCAGGCTCGGAGCTGTTTGTTAGCACAGAGCCCAATGCGGGGCTCGAACTCACAAACTGCGAGACCCTGACCCCAGCCGAAGTCGGACGCTCAACCGACTGAGCCACCAGGCGCCCCCAGATGCTCTTCTTTTTAAAGAGACTTGCTGTCTTTTCACAGACCTTTACTTGCGTAAACACTTTCAAAGAGTTTGCAAAGCTCGGTAGAAAAACGATTGTAGCTCAAGCTTTGGCAGAAGCATTTGCTGTTTTCCATCTCTCCTCGGCGATTCCAGGGGCGAATTTCTTCACACAACACGTGTCTCGGACTCTCTCACCTTTTTACAAAACAAGGACACCCATCAAATTCACTGAATGGTGATGCCAAAACAGCTGGTCCCATCACAGCGTCCCAGGCTTGCGGCCCTCATCAGGACATCACCCGGGAGAGGAGAGCATCTGCCAGGAGCAGAGAGAAGGGTGGCCGTGTTCTGTGTGCTGTGTGGAAGCTGCTGCATCCAGAAGGCCTGTGTATGGACTGAAATGTCCACAGGGTCCAGCCGGAAGCTTGGTGCTCATGCAGATTTCCAGCCCCCTGCCGTAGACTTTCTAACCAAGGTGGGGAGACGCAAAGGAAGGGTTCTGGGGAGAAGTCTCTGAATTTGCGTTTCCGGGAGGCATAGGAGGAGACCCCGTTCCGGGCGTAAACCTGGCTTCACTATTCCATCTATAGAAACAGGGAGGATGAGAGTACTTTCCTCACAGGAAATAATGTGAACCTGCCCTAGTATTTCTACATCAGGCACTCTTCCAGGGGCTTTGCATGGCTTAATCAACAATCCAACGGGCTCCATATCATCTCTGCTTTACAGACAAGGAAACCGAGGCACAGAAAAGCTTTTTTAAGAAAGCTTGCTCGAGGCCATGCAGCTAGAAAGCCGCCTGGGTGGAACTGAGGGTAAGTAGTTTGAGCTGAGTCCTAGATTTAACCACCACTTTAAACCTTATCTTAATGTGTTACCAGCTATAGTTGGGTCCTGCTTTCTGCGCAAAAATGTGTGCAAAACAAAATTCAGACTCACAAATACATAGAGCTGGGTTTATTTCTTTTACTGACACAGTTTTTATGATAATCTGGAAAGGGTCAACGCAAATATTAGCAGTAAAATAACAGTCTTATTTTTATTTACTCTGATGAAGAATATATCAAATATTCATTGCTGAAATACTATAGTTAGGCTTTCACAAAAGAAATACATGGAATCGATCCCTAATAGAGGAATGACTCTTTTTTCCTCACCGGAAATTCTCACCCTAGATATTTAAAACATTCATTCGGAATCCCGTAACTTAAGATATAATCGCCAGTCACGTTATGGATAGTCCTGGGAAGCTGAATGGGTGGCCATCAACCCTTTGTATGTATAGACTTAATACCCTCTTGGTTTGGGTAATTTGGAAGACGGGTCAGAGGCCTGGAGAACTTGTCAGTTTGCTATGATAAAAATAATAGGCTTATTTAGAATAAAAATTAAAATTACAGTTGGGCGTATTTAGAACAGTGCCTCACTATTTCAACACACACTGATTGACCTACATTGTGCCAGGCCCGGAGGGTATAGCAGAGACCAAAGCAGACATAGCCTCTGCCCTCTTGGGATTTACATTTAGGGCCAGGGATTAGCATTAAACAAATAATCACAGAAATGACTCTGAATGTGGAAGTGTTAGCAAGGCAAAGTAGATGGTGCTAGAAGGTCATATGGCAGAAGCTAGTTTAAGTTGAGAAGGGATCATCATGGAAGAGGTAAGTGTTTACCAGGAGTTGCCAAGGTCAATGTTTTGTGATGTAAGGAAGGCGTGGGACACGGGAGACCCTTACTGGAAGAGTGACTCAGAAGCAAGTCCCAAAGTCCCGCAGGAAATTCTACACTTGCAAAGGTAGGGATTCAACAAGGTCTCCCGAGCATACCCTCGCGAGAAAAGGCATGTGTCTACCATATATAACCAAGTATGCACTGCGATATCAAGAACAGTCACCTGGCTTTGTGAGAAACGAATGAAGGACTGCAATTTCACTCTTTGAAGCACCTTAGGACCTGCGGTGAAGGAGCCAAATACATTTCAAAACAAATGAAGCCCGGACGCTTGAATTGAGCAGAATACCGCCCTCCAATAGCTTCAGAATTAAGACGTCCATATTCCTTCAAAGCCTCCCCCAAATGTCCCCCTTCCGATTATCATGGGAAAAAATAGCAAAATGATTTGGGGTTGGCAAGTACGCTTTCTTAGAACCGTCTGGCGTGCTCTCCTGTCCTGCTGCTTCCACCTGTCCAGGTATTACTGCTATTGACGTGTGTGGGTCCTTTCAGAATTCCTAGGTGTATGCAAGAAAATACGGAGATATTCCCGCTCACGTGTACCCACAAGAGATCCTGTTATACAAACGGTCCTGCACGTTGCTTTTTTGGCTCTTCTCAGTCTGTTTTGGAGATCGATTTCATTCTTTACCTATTTGCCCTCTTCTCCACAGCCTCAAACCAGTCCATTTTATGAATCTGTCTAATGTATTTTATCAGTACTCTCTTGATGGGCGTTCATATCGTTTCAGTTCTTTGGCTATTGCAACCATGGCACATGAATTACCTTAAAACTATCCATTAGTCTGCAGGAGTGTATCTAGAGCATAAACCCTGTGAGGCTTAGGCACTGTCTCCTTTTTCTAGATATTGCCAAATATCTCTGTGGTTCCGTTTGTTCGCCCGCAATTTTCCAACCAAGTGTTCCTTTAAACTTTTGCAATTTTGTTACCGTGATGGGTGAAAAAAAAAAAAATGGTATCCAGTATAGGTTTGCTTCGTTTTTATTTTATCTTTAGTGAATTCAGGCAACCATTCGCATGTTTAAGAACCTTTTTTATTTTTATTTTACTTTATTTTTTGGGCCAGGTCATAGAATATTCCATGTTGAATGAAATCACTGGTCTTTTTTTATAAAATCAAGGTTTTGTTTTGTAACATCTGCAAAATTAAGCAGCCTCTATGTTGTTGTTCTTATCCTTCCATAACTCTAAGCAACTGGGCTAACTTGCCTAAGCAAACTGCTTAAAATAACTCAAACTAAAAACAAGACCATTATGGAAATGAAGATAAACAATTCTCCAACTTGACATAAAATTCTTTTCGAGTTTTTAAATCAATTTGAACCGTGCCTCCTCTTTTGTGGTCACGGGCTTTTTAGAGCACAGCTTGAAGAGAGAAAAACGTATTTAACGCATTTAAAGATTTTTTTTTTTAAAACCGGAAAACTAGAAAAAGAAAGAGAGGCACTTTTGTACTCAATCTCTATTGTATAACTTGGATAACAATTGATCGTCTGAGTGTAATCAACACGTCATTTCCATCCCAGTTATGCTCAATGAAGGATTTGTTAAATGAATATGAAGTTCACACAGGATTAAATGAGTGACTGATCTTTACGGGGGTGATTATGTTGTGTACGTATCTGGACATTTGTCTATTTATTCTCTTGACTTTAATCTAGCCAGGAGTACGGATTCTTAAAGTCAATGCACTATAAAAACCAGTTAGTCCTCATTTAATATGTGATAAAAGTACAGACTTGTTCTCTTTCTTTACAGGCATGACTACTTTTTGTCTGTGATACATAAGACTTTGTTAGCAAAGTCAAGATTCTCCAGCTATTGAAAGGCTGATTTCAGCACCCCCTGGAAAGCATTCTTATTATCTCCTAACAGATTCCTCCTTTAGCCACTTTGACTTTCCCAGACATCCAATGCAAGTGCTCACAGTCTAACTTGGAAGCCCCAACTAATGGATAGATGTGTCCGTGGGGAAGCTTGGTTAACTCCCATCCATTGCCATCGACCTTGCCCGGCACAGCCCCCTGTATACACTGGAAGCACAATGGCTTTGCTTATCAGATTAATCAACAGATACTCTATCTTCAATCTTGATGCTTACAACTTTTCAGTTGTTTTATAGAATAGGTTTTCAGACTGTGGAGATTTTAGAGACAGCTATTGTAAAAATTGCTGCTACATCTGCCCTTTACCTCTCTTTAGGCTTTTCACCAGCCATCCATGAATTCTCAGAGATAATGAACTGTGGTTCTGTGCGTTCAATTCCTTAAGTGCCCCATGACGTATCGTCAAGGCTCATAGAGATGATGGCTACATCCAATTTACTTACAGAATCTCCCTATTTTATGGTGGCTTTTGATTCTCCAATCACAAGTGCCTTTTATTTTATATCATATGTGACCCTCTTTATTAAAAAAAAAAAAGTCTATTAAAAAAAGCCTCCTAAATTATTGAGAATAGTCTGTCTTCTCAATGTTGTTGATTTAGAGACATTTAAAATGGGTAAACCACACAGTCATAAATACCCTCTGATTTGTTATACAAAGATAATAGAGGACGTTAAAAAGTTCAGTTGAACCCAAGCAGCTCATTACCATGTGTTGATGATAATGTCTATGTCTATGAAGAGATCTTGGGTTTTGAAAGCACAATGACCACCAGGAAAAAGCAGTCTGCCCCCTCCCGGTCCCCTATACTCCCTTCTTTTCTTTTTATCTATTTTACACCCTATACCCAGAGAGCCCACTGCTGTTTCATTTACAGGGCCACTATAATTTTTCTTGACATGGCAATTACTTTTTAATCTGGTTAGCATAGACTGTAATGGAACCAAGTTGTAAAACATCCTTTCTTGTTATTCTTTTGTTTTGCTTTTAATTTATTGCCTTGATTTCAATCCCTTTTATAAACCCATTAAAACTCAATTACTCACTTTGAAGTCAATCACTAATCAATTCCATTTATTTTGGTATTAAGGGGAGTAGGGAGAGTAGTTACCCAGTATGTCTCAATTTCAATAAATTTTGTGATAAAAATCAGATTATTTTAGGGTTTGCTATCGAGGCAGAGGGAGAATTCTGCGCAAATAAAGAGAGAAGAGGCAAAATCCATAACCTGGTTGATGTTGTAGGAGGTAGAAAAAATGAGGTATGTGCGGTATCTGAAACGGACACTGACTTCATGAATTTAAATTGATTAGTGAAGATAAATGAGGAACTGTCACTCTCTTACTGGCTGGGGTCTCCTTTATGAAACTGAATCTAGGAGCTCAAAGCTAGGAAGAAGAACATATTTTAATAACAGTTCACAATTTTAAAAATGCTTATGCACACATGAATTTCTTCATTTTTTCTTCAGTGTGACTTTTGAGATACGTAAGGGAAGGCGTTAGTTTTTCCACTGTGTAGGTGATGGTATGAAGGCCCAGAAGAGATTCAAGCAATTTGCTTAACGTCTCATAGCTTGCAAATGGAAGACTGAGGAAAGTCCTAGATTTTGGTGCTTTGGTATATTTTACGCCATGCCATTCTGAACAGTGAAGTTTCCAGGGCTTGGAGCTATGTGTTTTACTTACAAACGGTGGCTCTCAAGATTGCTAAATGTATTTTTCCTATTAGATCGGATTCTAGGAAGGCCCATGGGAATTCTATGACTATTCGGTTGTTGACAGTGGTGTACTAGTAAATCATTCTCAAAAAACAAAACAAAAAAAGACAAAAAACAAAACAAAACCCAAACCCTGACTTGTAATATTTGCTGAGGGCACCTGCGTGGCTCAGTTGGTTAAATATCCAACTCTTGATTTCAGCTCGGGTCATCGCAGGGTTGTGGGATCGAGCCTTATGTCAGGGTTTGAACTGAGTGTGGAGCCTGCTTGAGATCTCCCCCCACCCTCCCTCACTCTGCCCCTCTACCCTGCTCATGCGCATGTGTGCGCGTGCTCTCTCGCTCTCTCTCTCTCATAAATAAATAAGTGTAATATTTGCTAGTCTCTGTGGTGTGAATACTATCACTGTGATTGGTTTCAAGCTTACCCAAAAGATGTCACTGAACTCAAAGGTGGGGAACACACCCATACCCACGTGGTTTTTCTAAACCTGTATAAGCTAGCTCAACACGACACCTTGCCATTTCACCGTTACAAACGACGCTACTCTGTCCCATAACGGCAGGTTCTACTGCTCTCAGGACAAGATGCATTATTTCACAAAATGTGGCACATATACGCAAAGTGTCAAATTTGGTCATTCGGCAAATATTTAAAGACTATCTATGACGTACAAGCTTCTATGTTGAGCACTGTGGTTGGAAAAAGGAGTAAGTAGGAACTGGTCTGCTTCCAAGAGTTGCACAGTCTAGTGAAGGTAAGAGGGATGTACACAATCAGCAGTCATTCAGGAAAAAGTCTACCACACGGGATGACGGAGTGCATCACAATAGTGCGTCAATGCCTTCTTCGGAGGAGAATTGGTGAAGAGAGAATCTATAGAAAAGTTAGTAGTTGCACTGAGAATTTAAAAATAAGCAGTTTCGCAACAAAGTTGAGAGAGTAAAGAGAATTTCCTGGCTTGAAGGGCGCGTAAAAGCAAAGGACAAGTTCTAAACATGTTCAGTTTGTACAAACGGTGGGTTAGACAAAACCACGAACAAGGAAATTAGCCTCAAGGGACCATCTTAGGATGGCGTTTCTCAGATTGTGGTCTGAGCCAACTAGCATGTCAATCACCTAGCAAATTTGTTAAACGTGTATATATCTCAGGAACACATCCCAGGTCACACTCAGAACCTCTCTGGTTCACTCTACATAGAAAAGTTTGAGGACCAGTGTATCCAGAATAAAAAAAAAAAACACAGTCAAAAGAATTTGAGTAAGAAAATGTTGCTTTAGAGAAAACAGATTCTGTGAGTGTATGGAATCTAGGTAGATGAAAGAACATACTGGAATCCGGAGGACAGGCTGGATTAGGCAAGAGGTAAAGAGGGTTGAAACTAGCATGGAGGCCAGAGAAATAAAAGGAATCATTTAGATTGGAAAACTATTTCAGAGTTGGGTTCTCAACTTGAGTCCCTAGACACCTAGAAAGTACCCATATGGGACTTATGGGGTCCGTTTATCCTAAAAATGTCCTATGAAATTTTGTACACTTGGGTGCATTATCCTATGGAGAGGGTTCATGCTTTCACAAATTCCCAAAAGGGTCTATAAATGACAGAAAGGTGGAAATCATTGTTTTAAAGGAAAAAAAAAACAGGCAGTGAAAGAGGTTTGATTAACTGGGTTGGAGGATAGGGAGGCTAAAGGATTGGGGGAAAAAAACAATAAAAAGTCCAATACGTCTCATTTTTCAGTTGGGAGATTTCAGCTGAGAGATTGATGATATTATTAATCAAAATAAGGGCAATGAGAAGAGTGAGCTTTGTTGAAAAATAAAGCAAGTTCTCTTTTATACAGAACAAACTTGGATATTTGCACTTCATCGATATAAAGATGCCCTTCAGGCTCGTAGAGATATCATAGGACACAGTGACAAATAATAATATTTTATTCAGTGCTAAATATTTATTGGGTGCTAAATATTTTATCAGGTGCTTGCCAAGCCCTTTATATACATTCTTATTTAATTCTTACAACAACCAATTAGTTATTATTATTCTAATTTTATAGAAGAATCACGGTTCAGAATATTAAGTGAATTTGCTAAGGTCATAAATCTGGTAAAAACCTTGATGGTCTCTTCCCAACTGGCTCCAGAGATGACATTCTGAGCTCTTCTCCTATGGCTGCCACCTGGGTATTCAGTAGGTGAAAATCAGGTCTATTTGAGCAAAGGGATAGTACATTTGTATGGGGATGAAGCTTAGCTACACTGTCTACAGACTGGATTGTGTCCACACATTTAAGAACACGTTTCTCCATGACTAAATAAGAAAGAGACCATTGCTATGGCAAGAGATGCTGGTGAGAATATCATTAATCTACATGGGAATTATCCTAATTCTCCCAATTCTCTTGGAATCAATCTCTGCACCAAACCCAATACTCTTTCTCTACACTATTCACTTCTGCTCATATTTTTGTTACTATTAGGAAAGTCATTAATTTGATTTGAAAGTCCATAAATTAAAACTCAACTGCAGTCAACGTATTCCTTTAAAAGGTTCTATATGAGATTGTTTGAGCCATGTGATAGACATGCGATTTGAGCATAACATTCAAAATAAGAAATTAGTAGAAGCATGTAAATATGTAAATGACCTGTGATATGTGTAAGGCAATATTTAATGCCAAAGTAATTTTTCACTGCTTTCTGTGGCGTTAGAGGTCAGAGAAGGGTGGTTCCAAGCATTTTATTCCCACTTCTTTAGTTAGATGGATTCCTTGGCTTAGAGTGAAAAGAATCAAGATAAAGCACAGTAGGACTCTGATTGTATGTTAACTTACTTTCTGGTTACCTAGCTCTGTCCTGTTGGGGTTGAGGGCAGAGAAAAGTTCTTGGTAGGAAAGGGGAGAGCTGAGAGCAGTCATTGGAAAGGAAGAGGAAGCCTGTCTGAGTTGCAGGGCACAATGCAAAAGAGTATTTCATATTAGTGGTTAGGAATGAGAAATATGTAGAAGGTGGAAGAAGGCTGTGTCAGGACAGAGCAAGGGAGAGGTCTGGGGTCCCTATACCATCAACAGTGTTATAAGAACACAGAGCAACAGGCACGGAGTTCTACATTTTCCTCTTCATTGATTTTATTTCTCAAAAAATATATACACTGACATTGCTGTGATAAAACAAAAAATGCAATAAATCAGGCCCTTTGTCAAATCAATAACTTTTCATATTTGAAAGGACTTCTTCAGAAATACCATTTAGTCTCCTACCCAGCTTGGACAGAGTGAGAGCTAGTTTTTGTTTTTGATGTTGTTTTTCCAGTCCAGATTCTCTTTAGGGAAAACCTACAGGGAGTGTCTTCTGGGGAAAAAGACAGGAGGTCCTTCCTAAATCTTTGGAAGACTTCCTTCTATGGGTTATAACTGTCCCACTTCCGGCCTTGGAATCACCTTCAACAATGCCTGCTCCCCAAATCCTCAGTCACCACGCCTTTTAAAGGGCTCCCCAAGTTGGCTTTGTCTTCCTCCCTCCTCTTCAATGACGATGAATGCAAGTCCCTGTTGCTGAGTACCTATTTCTCTAACTTTCCCCCAAACTGTGCCCTGCCTAATCAGTTTTGCACACCGAGGCTGCTTCCGTCGTGAACTCACCTCCCAAGACCCTACAAGAAACTCTATGGCTTGTGGCCGCAAGCCCAAATTCTTCTGTTGAGTTGTCAAGGTCCTTCATTCTGTTCCCATGACACTTCACCCATCTTATTTTTGACTCCCCTCTACGAACAACCTATGTTTTGTCAGAAAGACTTTCTGTCTATTCTGCCACATTCCTATCCTAATCCTACTGCGTCATGCCAACTGTTTATTTATTTGTGCTGCTCCCCACATTTAAAATTTCATCGCCTCATCGTGACACATTCACATGCTGA
Organism: Felis catus; assembly: GCF_018350175.1. Classification (NCBI taxonomy): domain Eukaryota; kingdom Metazoa; phylum Chordata; class Mammalia; order Carnivora; family Felidae; genus Felis; species Felis catus. The sequence goes on along the minus strand of NC_058375.1, from coordinate 205,291,654 downwards.
GGCTCAAAGTCCAGTTCAACTGTTATCTCCTCAACTGTATTCTCTGAGCGTGCCAACCTTCATTTTTCTCCTCTGAATTCTGAGAGTGCGCTTAACATCCACACCCCAGGACTCCTCTGGCTTGATCAGATGCTATTGGTTTTTCTCTCTGTCGTTGCTTTGAGTAAGTTAGCACCGCTGTCCAAACGCCCCCTTAAGCTCTTCAATTACAGTAAAACTGCACACCACACTTCAGTATAATTTTCACAGGAAAGGACACTTAACAGGAACTCAGAAAGTTCTTAATGCTTGACATACAATCCACAGATCCATAATTTAGACCTAATATAATTGATTCTCCTCAGTATGCAAAATCTGTCCTCATAGGAGGCTTTCTGAAATTTTGTATTAGAACAGAAAGAACGTTTTTCTGGAGAGAAGCCCTCATGGACAGGAATTCGGCTGTCTAGTGTTCTGGAACGTTCTTCTGATATGTGCACAAAAGCATACCTTACCTAGGGAATTTTCTCCCCACCGCAGCAATATTGAAGAACAAGTATAGGAGAGCTGAGATCTTCTGTAACTCAATGGTGATGATATTCATTGATGAACATCATCTCTTTTGCCTGTGATTATTTCCAGTTCTACCCTAAGTACTACAGAGCCAGAGCAGTGATACATGGGGTCAATACTTGCTCAATTATTAATAGATTTGGGGGAAAAAATCCTCACGAAGCCACTAACTACGCTGTGCTATGAAAACGGCCAAAGGCCTGGAAGGTCAGAGTGGCTCTGCCCCGCATTCAAGTTTTCTGGCCACTTTGCTGGAGATTCTCCCTTTGATGAGATTTTTACAGAATATCTGTGTACAGCTCTCAAAATAGCGATCCCAGGGGCAAAAGGAATATTTGGTTGGAAATGAGAGGCTAAACCTCTTGGTAGCTTTTCTGCTTTCTTTTGGAAACTTTTTCATTTAAATAAACAAATTAGACATTCCGAAATTCAAAGGCCCATACAATGAAAGCAGTCTCTGTTCATGATGGATGAGTCTGATGTTTAAAAAGAAGGCAAAAAAATGCAAAACAAGCTGCCACCCCTAGTTACAGAAGAAATAGATCACAGGTGACACTGGCTTCCCTTCCATCTGTGGGAGTTAAGGAATGCATTCAGAAAAGAATACATTTCACTCCAGGTGTAACTGGTGGGAAGCTTCTGGGCTATGTTTTGTATTATTCTTTTGAGAACATGTATACACCCCCTGAAATTCTAGCTCTTTAGAATATTTTTCAGCCCCAAACTCAAAACCAAGCTTGGATTTATTTATTACCACTAACTACCACATTTGTAATGTGTTTTCTAAATCCCCAGGCCCTAAAAGACAATGGTGGGTCACTTTGTTGGTAAAGACTCAAGTGTTTTAGGGGGAAAGAAGTCTTGCCACATTGCTTTTGAGTTCTGGAAATGGGTTAATTGTTTATTTGCCGCATGTGAGGAATGGGAAGGGGCACCTGGGTGGCTCAGTCAGTTAAGTGTCTGACTCTGGATTTCTGCTCGGGTCATGAGCTCACAGGTTTGTGAGTTGGAGCCCTGTGTTGGGCTCTGCGCTGGCCGTGCACAGCCTACTAGTGATTCTCTCTCTCTCTCCCTCTCTTTCTGCTCCTCCCCTGCTCCTCTCTCTCAAAATAAATAAATTAAAAAAAAAAAGAATATGTAGGTCTGTAGGCTGCATATGTCTAGGTTACTGGTCTGAGATAGCGGTATTTGTGGCTAGTTCAGGGTGGGGTAGCACAGACACAGAATGTATACAAAGACCTCCCTAGGGTAGTTGTTTACCCTCCCAAATACTCTGACATTATCTCAGGTGGACTGTGGCAGCTTCTAGCAAATTCTGAGTTGATGTCTTCACTTCCGGTCATCTACCCCTAGTGGTTGCAAGTAGGGCCTGGAGAACTGCCGCCATCCTTTAAATAATCTTTACTTCTCCAGCCAGCCCATCTACTGCCAGATTGAACCTTCTAAAGACAATTTCTAACCAGCTGCTGCAAGATCAACCCCCAGCCCTCCACTTCTATTAAATCTATATTGCCTACAAAAGCATTCGGGAGCCTCAACCATCTGACCCCGAGCCAATTTCACTTTGACTAGCTTAAGGGGAAATTACATTAGCATCACCTTACCACTGGCTGGCTTTCTAGATGCCCTGGGTTTTTATGTTCTTCTGTCTCTACTCTTTTTTTTTCCTGGCTATTGTGCTGGAAGTTTTAGATTCAAATTCTGCTGCCAATCTCTTAGGTACGTGAAAAACAGCATATTTGAAGGGAGACACGTGGATTTATTCGGGGATGGGAGTTTGTTCTGTTAGCAAGGGATTTCAACCTCAGCACTAATGATATTTCAGGCTGGATACTTCTTTGTGATGGAAAATTACCCTGGGCATAGTAGGGCATTTAGCAGTATCCCTGGCTTCTGCCGACTAAATGCTAGAAGCTACCCCTTCCCACAGTGTTGACAACTAAAAATGTTTCCAGACACAGCCCAGTGCTACCCCTATTTTATTTCCAAGGCAGGGAAAAAAAAATCAACCTACTAAGAATCACTATTAGAAATTTCAGAGATATGTTATGTCTGCATAACTGTCCTAATACCTTGAACACAATTTTCTAAAAGGACATAGTTCCTGCCTCAAGGGCCTTATGAACTAGGGGGCAGACAGATATGTAAGGAACTCCCTGTAAAACATGTCCAAACCAAATGAATGTTGTGAAAGAAGCATACACTCAAGGTTTGAGCCGTTAGAGGCACAGAAAGAAGGAGCCATCCAGATTTGGAGAGTGGAGGTTGCAATACATGGAAAGGACAAAGAGACATTGGCCTCAGCCATCTGTCTGGAGATCAGAAAGGCAGCCTTTGGCTCCTGGGTAGCTCACCATTGAAAGTCAATTTCAATACAGTTGTTGCTAAGGGAAGATTTTCCAGAGACCGAACAGGTGAAAGTTTTTGCAGAGGAATTGAACTCTAAAAGAAGCAAGGGCAGAGAGGAAGAATGGAAATGGAAGGGTCCAGGAGAAATGTCAGACTTTGTAGAATCGTCATATTTTAAATTCCTTAACTCGTGCGTGAAAGCAATCATCCCTGCCCATTCTGGTAGTCCCTTTTGCTTTGCTTTCCTTTTCACTATTCCTCCTTCCTACAAAATGGTTTTTATATGCTCACAGTTCAGGTTCCTGAAGCCATTGATACAATCACGCCTTCCCCCAACACGCACGTGCACACACACACACACACACACACCCCTTGATGGTATCAGAGTGAATCTAAATTACTGAAACCTTCAGGTGAGCCATAGCGGTGAACTTTCCTATTTTGTCACAGGCAAGGAGACAATCAACACTGAGTGTGCAGAGTGAGGACAGTTGGAAACTCAGTTTTAATGTGACTCCTCTATCCTTATCTATAAGAAATTAGAAAGGTAGTCAGTTTAACAATGGGGGCTAAAATACACTTGCGAGTGCATAGCAATATATCCGGTTGTCACGGTGGGGATTAAAAAACTGGAAGCTGGAGAACGTGCCATAATTGACAGGGCCCAGCCCAGGGTTTTTGAGGTCATGGCTACATGATACCAGCCTTTTATCCCACCCTGCTCAGAGAATGCAGAAAAAGCCAGGAAGGATGGAGCTAGCGTGATGCAAAACACAATCACTGTAAATATCTCAGCATGCGTCTTGCTGACAGTGGGAAGTCCAGCTCTGGAAGAAACACTGTCAGCAGTAGTATCTATTTATGTGAAGGATTAAGCTAGAAAATGCTTATTCTTGTTGATATTTTTAGTAGTTCTCTGAGAAATTTGAAACTGTTTTCTATATGCTTTTTTGCTTGTTTGGACTTTCATACTTATAACTGATTCTATCGAATGCATCCATAAGGTTTAGATTGACCAACAGACTTTTAATATCTAAATTAAATAGCAGTTGGGTGGTTAGAAATATTGGGGGGGGGCTGGAATCCTGCATCAAATGTTAGGAAACCTGAGTTTGAAACGCAGATATATCAACTATTAGGTACTTGACCTTGACAAAGTCACGAGTCTTATTTGTAATACTCAAGGATCATTCTCGTGGTCGTACTTCCTAGGATTTCTATGAAGGTAAGATAAATCGATATATGTGAAAACATTTGGGAACTTTATGGCTAGAAAGGAAGGAGCCCACACGGTTCAATATTCTATTTTAAAGGCTTGACCACCTCAAAACACTCTTTTTTTTCAGTTTTATTGAAGAATAATCAACAAATAAAGCTACAATATATTTGAAGTGTACAATGTGATGATGCAATATATCCATTGTGAAAAGGTCCTCCCCATCAAGTTAATTAACACATTGACCCATCCATCACCTACCTCACATATTTGCTTTTTTTTTTTTCTTGGTGAGAAATTTAAATTCCACTTTCTTAGCAGAATTCAATTATAAAATACGGTATTGTCAACCGTAGCCACCATGTTATACATTGGAGCCTCAGACTTTATTCATATTATAACTGGAAGTTTGTGCCCTTTTACCAGCCTCTCCCCATTCCCCCACCCCCCACCTGCCAAACACTTTTTCGTCTTTGTATCTGTGAATTCAAGTTTCTAAAAACATTCCACATTTAAGTCATAGCATGCAATATTTATCTTTCTCTATCTGGCTTATTTCACTTAGCATAATGTTCTCCAGGTTCATCCACATTGCCATAAATGACAGGATTTTCTTCTTTTTTTTAAGGCTAAATAATATTCCATTACACATATATCACATCCCCTTGACCCCGTTCATTTACTGGTGGACACTTAAATTGTTTCCATACCCTGGCTATTGTGAATAATACAGCGATGAACAGAAGAGTGCAGATACCTCTTCAGATAATGTCCACGTCAAACTAAAAATCTCCTCAGCAAAGGAAACCGTTAACAAAATGAACAGACAACCTATGGATTGGGAGAAAATATTTGTAGACCCAATATCTGATAAGGGGTTAATCTCCAAAATATATAAGGAACTCACAGCAATTGAAAGCAAAAGCAAAACAAAACAGAATCCAGTTCATAAATGGGTAAACAACTTGAATAAACATTTTTCCAAAGAAGACATACAGATGGCCAACAAGTACATAAAAAGGTGCTCAACAGCATTAATCGTCATCAAAACCACTATGAGATACCACCTCACACCTCTTGAGATGGCGGTTATCAAAAAGGCAAGCGATAACAAGTGTTCATGACGATGTGGATTAAAGGGATCCTTGTGCAGGTGGGATTGCAAATGGGTGCAGCCAATGTGGAAATCAATATGGAGGACCCTCAAGAAATTAAAAAGAGAGCTATCGTGTGAATCAGCAGTACCACTGCTGGGTATGCATCCAAAAGAATCAAAACTCTCTATAGTGAGATGAGAAGTATTTCTGACAGAGAAACTCTATCCGGGTCAATGGCCATCCCGTTACACACTGTGCATGTATTTTTAGGTTGTGGTTTTTATTCACCTTACTCTATTGTCTTCACCATATTTCTTGGAGAGAAGAGGGGGGTAAGCAACTCCCCTTTCATGTGCGAAAAGCCTGGTTAATAGCAAAAGTGTCACCTCCAACGTAGATCTACAACTTGGCTGATGGATCTTCACCGATGGGTGAAGCCAGTCTACCTAAGTGAGACCCTTTGGGGAGACTTATTGTTAGTAGATGCTCATGTTTCATGTGTTTCCTTTAAAGGGTAAACAGTAGCTACAGAGCTAGGGTAGTAACCTCATTTAATATGACTGAAAGGGTCAGTTCTGACACAGTTTTGTTAAACTGTTTGCACCCCAACTGTTTTTGAGGGTAATCTCGTAGAAAGAGCATTTAAATTTTGAATAAGCAAACTTAAAAATTATATATTATTTACTCATAATAATAGGGGGAGGAGGCACAGAGTGACAAAACTGGTTTGTAACACTTTAACAACAGATGGGTTTTTTTTTGTTTCTTTGCCTGATTGATCAAGTGTTTATATTTTCTTATGATAAGTGACTGAGGACATTTTTTTTTTTCCATTTTACTTTCCCATCAAAGGAGATTCCTACCATCAACCAACCAGATCCAGATGTAATTTCACTGATGAGCAAGACATCTCTGCCAACTGAATTCCTATTGATTAGCATCTGATTTTGTTTGTCAGCAAAAAGAAAACCTTATTCTTTAATGGCATGTTTCAGTACATAACCAGCGGGTGTACGTCAGGGGGAGGGTGCAGACGGAGGGGTGTCTTTCAAAAGCTGATGAAAATATATTAGTGTGTATAATCATTTTTGCTCGCAACCATATAAATAACATCCATAATCTTAAAGCAGCCAACATCTTGCCCTGAAAATGAAAAGAATAGTTGGCTTGATGTTCTTTGGAATTGGAAGCTATCATGGGTTGGGATGGAGGAGACACTTTGCTGGCTCTGGGATCAGTGTCACTGTCCACACACCTCATGGGTTCTGCCTCCCTGGAGGGCTCAGAGGGGTCACACACAAGCCAGTCATTCTCTCCAGATGGGAAGAATGACAACTTCTAATGACCGAGTGTATAGCTGTTTTGGGAGATAGGTTTCTCACCAGAATAGTCTGAATGGGATTTTTTTTTTTTTTTTTTTGCAAACAGAGTAGACCTAAAGTATTATAAGCACACACCAAGACAGATTACAGTTGCAGAATACTTCAGCATCTACCAAGAAGATTTTCACACGTTATTTCCTTTGATCATGACTACAATCCCATGAAGTAATTATTATTATCTGTACTTGAAAACTGGAGAAAGAAATCAAGACCTGGAGTGACTCAATGACTCATCCAATATTCTACAACTTGTAAATACAACTTGTTATAGACTTAAGGTTTGAGCCCATGCTTATGGCCCTAAGTTCAGTGTTCTGTCCAATACAACAGGCTTTCTATCTGGTTTTACTAAGGGAATATATATATATATATATATATATATATATATATATTTACTAAGGGAATATATATATATATATATTTTTTTCTTTTGGAGAGAGAGCACGCAAGCTGGGGAGAGGGGCAGAGAAAGAGAGAGAGAGAGAGAGAGAGAGAGAGAGATCTTTAGTCAGGCTCTGCACTCAGCACAGAGCCCAACAAGGGGTTGGATCCCATGACCCTAGGATCATGACCTGAGCTGAAATCAAAAGTTGGCTACTCAACTGACTGAGCCACTCAGGCACCCCAAGGGAATATATTTTCTACACTTTTCAGGAAAAACCTTAATTTCCCATGGGTAAGATTTTTTTCTCTTAATGAGGATGTTTTATCACTCATATAAAATTTCAATAATTTATGAATGCAAATAATATATTACTTAAGCATCATAAGGAAAAAGCATAAGGAATCATTGTTAATATTACAACTAACCCATACACAGCTGTTACTTAAAAAGCTTGATTTCTTTGTCAAATGGATATGCTTCTCTCATATTAACCTGTGTGTCCTTACGTGAGAGGGAAGCAAAAAGGTGCACAAAATACTTAAGTAATAGAAAAAAAATTCCAGGAGTGACTTCAACGAAATAGATGTTCTTTTTTTTTTTTAATTTTTTTTTTAACGTTTATTTAGTTTACTAGTCACGTTTATTTACCCCACTAGTCACGTGCCTAGTTTATACTTTTTCATTTTTTGACTCCTTCTTTTCATATCATTGCGTCTGCATCTAATGTTTTCTCCCTCTACTTTGCCCCTGAAGTTGATGTCTTGCTGGCTTTAAGGCAGCATAAACTTGGTGGCAAAGCACCTGTGGCAGTTTCAAAGAGGTGGCTAATTAAAATTTTCAAATGTCTTCTCTTGAGTTAAAGAATCAGCTAAGGTTCTGGGTGTAATATTGATAGCAGGGAAGTTCTTCCTAATTAGAAAACCAAGAAGTTATATATATGTATATGTTACTATATGTATGTATTTGTATAAATATAAAAATAAAAATAAATATGAAACAAAAAATATATATATACTTCTGTGTATAATTGTAATGTATACATATAATAAAGTTAGAGTGGGATACAGAGAAGGGAAAAGGGAGAGATAGAGAGAGCTACATTAGGTACCTAGGAAGGTATTAAAAAACAGAGTATAAAAAAGATCTTTCCCTAAAAGATCACTCAGTCTTACTGACTTGCACTTCAGTATTATGTTTTGAACTTTTTTCCATATAAATTTCATGTTTGTATTTCTGTGAAGCCCTCATTGAAAATGTTATTATACACCTCAAATATGTCTCCTACTAATACAATATGAAAAATATTTTTGGCATGGAGTCTTGGGAATAAAAACAAAATAAAATACAAATTTTCTTTTTTTTCTTTTTTTTTAATTTTTAATGTTTATTTTTTCGGGGGGGGGGAGGGGTAGAGAGAGAGGGAGACACAGAATCCGAAGCAGGCTCCGGGCTCTGAGCTGTCAGCACAGAGCCCGACGTGGGGCTCGAACTCACAAACTGTGAGATCATGACCTGAGCTGAAGTTGGATGCTCAACTGGCTGAGCCACCCAGGCGCCTCTAAAATAAAAATTTTCTAAAGACAACCGCCAATTTATGTAACCTGTCACGTCTCCATTTTCAACTTGGCTGTTAGGATGCATAGACCCAAATATTGTGATTAATTACAACACATATTTACACTATGGTTAGCATATGTGTGTCCTCTTTTTCACAACTGTGTTTTCCTCTTTTTTTTATTTATTTGTTTATTTTGAGAGAGAGAGAGCACGTGCACGTGCACAGCATGAGTGTGGGAGGGCAGAGAGAGAGGGGGAGAAAGAGAATTCCAAGCAGGCTCCCTGCTGTCAGCATACAGAACCCCGACTCTACTCGGGGCTCAATCTCACAAATCACGAGATCATGACTTTAGCCGAAATCAAGAACTCAGATGCTTAACCATCGGTGCTACCCAGGCACTCCTGTCTTTTTCTTTATTTCGAGCAGCTTAAAATCACTTTCAGAGGAATCGAAGTATAACTAAATTGAATAAATGGATTGAAAGTGTGCTTTCAAGGAGAAGAAAAATATCAATTAAGGGAAAGCATTTATTACAGGATGAGTATGTATATATTGAGAAAATGTAGATATAGTACATTATAAAAATGGGAGGAGAACAGAGAGAAGCAAAGCTTTTAATTGTTAACAATAATTATATTGGTGGTGATAGTATGAACATTATTACTTAGAGACCATGTATGTGACGTGGAATAAAGGTAATGAATAATTACGGAATGTTCTCTTTCTATAACCTTCAGTGTCTAAGGGAACCAGGTCGTTTGGTGTGGAAGAAGAAAAACATATATGAAGAGGTTAAGTGAAAAAATCTCTGTAGTTTTCCATTTGAACTGGAATTGAATTCAATAGAATTCCAATCCAAAATCCCGGCAGAATTTTTTTTGAGGAAATTGATAAGCTAATTCTAATGCATTTCCATTTGAACTGGAATTGAATTCAATAGAATTCCAATCCAAAATCCCAGCACAATTTTTTTTGAGGAAATTGATAAGCTAATTCTTAAATGCATATGGTAATACAAAGGAACAAAAATAGAACAATTTTGAAAAAGAGTAAAGTTGGACAACTTACATTACTTGATTTCAAGACTTACTCTGAGCTATAGTAACCAAGCCAGTGCAGTAATAGCAAAAGGAGAAAGGTGTTATATCAGAGGAGTGGAATAGAATCCAGAAATAGGCACACATATATATGGATTAATTGATCCTTTTCAAAGTTGAAAAGGTAATTCAGTGCAGAAAGGATAGTTTTTTTCAGCAGACGTTCTCAGAACAATTGGATACCCATGTACAAATACAAACCGTGATCCGTATCTTACTCCATATATAAAAAATTTACTCGTGGGCACTTCGGCAGCACATACACTAATATTGGAACGATACAGAGAAGATTAGCATGGCCTCTGTGCAAGGATGACATGCAGATTTGTGAAGCTTCCATATTTTTACAAATAATCCAGCGAAGAAATGGGCAGAAGACATGAATAGACACTTCTCCAAAGAAGACATCCAGATGGCCAACAGGTGCATGAAAAGATGCTCAACATCGCTCTTCATCAGGGAAATACAAGTCAAAACCACACTCAGATATCACCTCACGCTGGTCAGAGTGGCTAAAATGAACAAATCAGGAGACTATAGATGCTGGCGAGGATGTGGAGAAACGGGAACCCCCTTGCACTGTTGGTGGGAAAGCAAACTGGTGCAGCTGCTCTGGAAAACAGTGTGGAGGTTCCTCAAAAAATTAAAAATAGACCTACCCTATGACCCAGCAATAGCACTGCTAGGAATTGACCCAAGGGATACAGGAGTGCTGATGCAGAGGGGCACTTGTACCCCAATGTTCATAGCAGCACTTTCAACAATAGCCAAATTATGGAAAGAGCTTAAATGTCCATCAACCTGATGAATGGATAAAGAAATTGTGGTTTATATACACAAAGGAATACTACTTGGCAATGAGAAAGAATGAAATATGGCCTTTTGAAGCAACGCGGATGGGACTGGAGAGTGTTATGCTAAGTGAAATAAGTCATACAGAGAAAGACAGATACCATATGGTTTCACTCTTATGTGGATCCTGAGAAACTTAACAGAAGACCATGGGGGAGGGGAAGGGGGAAAAAAGTTACAGAGATGGAAGGAGGCAAACCATAAGAGACTCTTAAAAACTGAGAAGTAAACTGAGGGTTGATGAGGGGTGGGGGAGAGGGGAAAGTGGGTGACGGGCATTGAGGAGGGCACCCGTTGGGATGAGCCCTGGGTGTTGTATGGAAACCAATTTGACAATACATTTCATATTAAAAAAATTTACTCAAAACAGATCATAGACTCCATGTGAAATCTAAAACTGTAAAAGTTCTAGAAGGAAGCAAAGGAGAAAAATCTTGGTTCTGCGGTGTCTTTATGTCCCCTCCAGAAATGAGGGAGATTTTAGTCTATTTGTATCGTCTCCTGAAATTCGCTGGATGTCGGATCCACAGGTAGGAGGAAATGGTGTTTCTGGGGGGGACCTTGTGACTGTGGGGACCCTGTGGTCTAAAAGAGTTCCAGAGTGCTCCAGCTTTTATGACCCAGCTGCGGCAGGTGTAATATAGCCATTGATTTGGCACAGTGGAGAACATCATATATTCTCTAGCTTTTCCCATTTGTGCAAATGGCCCTACTGGGCCTAAACGGCCATTTGGATGGAGCCAGCCTACTTTTTGTCCTGTGAGTGAGAGGGAAGAGCTCCTCTTGCCCAATGGTGGAAGAAACGTGTGGCGTTCCTCGCTCCCTTTCTCGCCGATGATTTGTTTTGCAGCCTCTCCCCTGGTAGCGCCCTGCAGCATCTGTTCCTTTTCTTTGCTGTGTATATGTCTCCTTTTTATCTTGGCAGACAAGGCAATTTCTTTGAAATAAAGGCCCCTTCTCTGCAGCAAGTGACCTTGAGACATTCGGCGCTATCATTTCCCAGCTGTATTAGTGACTCCAAATTCAATTTCAAGGTTCTTGAAAGCTTTCCCGTGTCCACCTTGTGCTCACTTGCCTTCGTTTAAGTGTCCTCCAAGGCAATTGCTTTGGGATCCTTGTATCCATTTTAGCATGTGTCTAACTTAGCCAAAGAGAATGGCAGCAAGCGTGGCTTCAGTGCCTGGGGCCTGGCAGCGATCAGGGCATCACAGTTGGGGCCTCTGTCATGTCTTTGGGTGCTGTGAATAGCCAGTAATGAGAAAAGAGGGAAATGTCAGGCTAGGACCTCAGGGTCCAGATCATGCAAATCACTTAACAATATATAGTTGAGACTCAATTACTCACAGTATATGGGACTATGAGTGCTTTTCCAACAGTCAACTTGAATAATAAGCAATTATAAGCATATTTTAAAATGCAGATGCTTGCTTCTGATTGATGGGTGGGATGGTGTACATGGTGAGGCCATTGAAACATGCTATTTATGGTTGTCATCAATTATGTTGGTGTTCGTCAAGGAACAGCCTCCTGAAACTTAGCTTCCTCATTTGTAAAATTTATGTCTAAGGCATTTTTCAAATCAGGCCTGCTAGGCCACCTGCTTAGTGAGTATTCAGAAATCTATTTGATTCAGTTGTCCATGATTTCTCATCTTTTGTCCCATAAATCCTATCCAAAAACAAAAAAACAAAAAAAAACAGAGAAATGTGTTTCATCTCTAGTGCTCACGATCGTTGAGTGGTTTTGGCTGCCTGAGTTGTGAAGGATTCTGAAACTGCACTTGGGATCACCTAGGCACAGGATGGAGGTGATCCCAATTATATTCTCACTTCCCATGTCTGGTCCATTTTACTCCTCTCCTCCATCTTTCTCCCTCTTGGTAGAGTTCAGATTTCCTGAATGAAAGCTATCCCCCCACCTCCCCTCTGGTAACCAGCAGTTTGCTCTCCAAAGTTAAGAGTCTGTTTCTTGGCTTTCCTCTCTCTTCTTTTTCCTCTTTGCTCCTTTGTTTTGTTTCTTAAATTCCACACATGAGTGACATCATATGGTATTTGTCTTTCTCTGACTGACCTAAGCAGAATACTCTCTATCTCCATCCATGTCATTGCAAATGGAAGGATTTTATTTTTTAGGGCTGAATAATATCCCATTGTGTGTGTGTGTGTGTGTGTGTGTGTGTGTATGCGTACATACATACATACATACATACACCACATCTTCTTTATCCATTCACCAATCAACGGACACTTGGTCGGTTTCCATGATTTGGCTATTGTAAATAATGTTGCTATAAACATCGAGATGCATATATCCCTTTAAGTTAGTGATTTTTTATTCTTTGGGGAAAGGTCTAGTAGTGCAATTGCTGGATTGTAGGGTGGGTCTGTTTTTAACTTTTTGAGGACACTCCATACCATTTTCCACCGTGGCTGCACCAGTTTGCATTCCCATCAACCGTGCAGGAGGGTTCCTCTTTCACCACATCCTCGCCAACACCTGTTGCTTCTCGTGTTTTTGACTTTAGCCACTCTGACAGGTGTGAAGGGATACCTTATTGTGATTTTGAGTTGCATTTCCCTGACGATGAGTGATACTGAGCATCTTTTCATGTGTCTATTGGCCATCTCTGTCTTCTTTGGAAAAAGTCTGTTCATTTCGTCTGTTAGAGGGGAGGGTTTCAGTATTCCCTAGACAAATACACAGAGTGAGTGTTGGGAGGATGAAGGTGAAATGGAGCAGTGAGTCCTAATGCATCCCAGGCTGGTATAGGCTTGGCCCTACACTTCTCCGTCCCTTTGCCTTCCAGGGTTTATTCTATCCCATTCTAGTAGCTCTGCTAGAAAGGGTGGGGAAGAAACTTATTTCCATATGTCAAGATACCTCAGGGTTACGGGTAAGTTCCTAAACTTTCCTTTAAATATGGAGATGATTAAAAAATAAGGCAGACCCCATTATGAGGTTCTTTAAAGAGTCTTGTGAAACATTGATATGTGTCATGAGAAAGTATCTATATGTATTTTCACACCTAAATAAGCAATTCCCTTTAGCTGTGGCTCCAGTGCCTGAAATTAAGCAAAGTGCAGAGCAGATGGTCAATAAATGCCACTGAATGGATGCAATTATTCGATATTGGTGATATTTTTAAATGTTATTTTCTTAGAGTCATAGAATTTCAGAAATTCAAGAGGGCTTAGGGTTTATCCCGCCCAGAGCCTTTATTTTTAAGTAAAAACACTCAGAGAGCGAATCTTGTTTGTAGGTCTTGATAGCATAACACGAATTTACTGTTGACTCTGAACAACACAAGGGTTTAGGGGTGCCAATACCGTGTGCGGTCAAAAATCCATAAAAATGACTGCTTGAAGGGATATCCTAAGTATAACAATCCTATCACTTCAATATATTTGGTATATAAAAGTCAGAAGCACTGGAATGAAGGCATTAGTGAGTTATTTTTGTTTAAACTCTCTGCATTTTCCCTAGAGATTCTGCCTTCTGTCAAGATTAAGTTGCCCAGGCCTTAATATTTGTTGTGAAATAAATGGCTTTGATCTCGCAGATGCCATGGAGACAGAGGGTGGAAGAGCCCCATTACTCAGGAAGAAAACAAATTTCATGGGCTGTAGGCATACATTCTGCATGTCAAGCCAGATACAGTAGTCATTCTCAAAACAGAAATGAAGGACCTGCAGAGAAATGGCTTCCCTAAGAGGCAGTTCATCACGGAAAGCATGACAGATCAACCTCCACATGGTCAAACTGGGCTTTACTGATTCGAGGCCAATCTGTCCGGGGAACAGTTAGACGTTCATGTGTACCACCAACTTTCTTCTTAGACACATTTCTGTGCGTCAACGAGACACAGCTATCTAAGGCCAGAACCAGATTTTTCCTTTCCCCCCCCAGCCTGGGATATAGTGAGTATTTAACAGAAGAGTTCAGAATGAACCGATTTCTAACAAATAGAACCAGAGTCTCGGCCGGTGGTTCTCAACCAAGGCCCATTTGACAAGGTCTGGAGATATTTTTTCGTTGTTGCAACTCAGAGCAAGGAGGTTATGGGCTACTAGTGTCCAGTGAGAGGGGTCCGAGGATGCCACTAATATCCCACAATGTGCAGGACAGTGCCACAGCAAAAACGTATCTGGTCCAAATTGCCAGTAGGGCTGAGGTTGGGAAACTCTGGCGGGGGCCATTAGAAGGACAAAGTTGTTTCTCACCTTCTTAGCTTTTCTCTCCACTGAAGGTAGCTTCACGTGCTTAACACCCATGGCCTCGCTCCAGTTCCGCACAGAGGCGAGTGGGTGATTTCTCAGGCTGGTGAGACCTGGCTGAGGACCTGGGAATGAGAAGACCAGCCCTTCCTTACCCCTTTTGAGGATGATCAGCCCACAGGCTCCTGCTCTGTTTCTCCACACCACAAGCTTCCTAGTTCAGACCCCAAGAAAGCCTGCCCAGCCTGGGCCTGAGGGAACGAGTCTAACTTGGCATTTCAGTATTAGGGGGCCCATTGTCCTTCCTGACTTAACACACGTCATAAACCTCGCACTTGATT
Organism: Felis catus; assembly: GCF_018350175.1. Taxonomy (NCBI): domain Eukaryota; kingdom Metazoa; phylum Chordata; class Mammalia; order Carnivora; family Felidae; genus Felis; species Felis catus. Next base: position 205,276,611 of record NC_058375.1, on the reverse strand, counting down.
CAGAATTCAGACGGGAAAAAAAACCAGTGCTATTTATGGCCATCCCAGTTTCCCCACTAAGTCATGTTCGCTACTCATTAAGACGTGCGAGTTGTTCCATTAGGAATATCCGGTGCTATGCCATCCTGGAAAATTGTGGGTATTGTCTCAGCGGGCACTCCCTTCCAGGTGCAGGCCCTGCTCAGACAGGTGCAGTGAAGCACTCTCACTACCAGGAAAAGGCCCTTAAATTATTAGGAAGCACAGGGCTCAAAGGTATGTTTGAAGTCATTGCCCAGCCAGCCCTGCTGTGACGTTGTCCTCACGGACATAAGCCACAGGGAAGTGAAGGTTTCTGATTAATGACTGGATGGCTTGGGCGAAGTAGAGAGTATGGCCCTCAGGGATAAGGTGGTGATATTCTCTCAGGCTACACAGATACAGAGGCAGAGAACCAACCTTTTCTAGGACGTGGCCGCGCACGTCCTCGCTGTACTGACAGCAGAGGGTGTAACTTTTCAGGGCACAATCTAGGCCTGAGAGATTTCGTTCACGTTATCACTCTTCTATAATAATGAGACTTACCAAAAAAAAAAAAAAAAGCGTCTGAAAATGCTCTCACCAAAAAGGGCAGAGAAAAACGACTCTAGTGATTTTGAGTTCTCACAGCTCGGTTCCCCGAAGACACATTTGTTTTTGTTTTTAGTGCTTTCCCTATAGCATCATTGATTATATCTGATTCATAATTAACTTAGAAAATATGAGGGAGGCTTGCAATTTCCATTTAACACTTAGATTGAGGAAAGAGAATACCGATGATTTTGTTCGCTTATGTGAGTATATCTCAGTGAACTTGGAGCAGACATCAGTTTCACGTTACCCTTTCTACCATATGGAATGAAAACAGACGTTCGACGTGGAGCAAAACCAATTTATTCTGTAGGAAGTCTTCCCCCCAGTCATTACTATTAATTTGTTTTGCAGCTTCCATTCTTTCTTTCAGTTGGTAAGACTAAGCTAGGATTGGGGCGCCTGGGTGGCTCAGTCGGTTAAGCGTCCGACTTCGGCTCAGGTCACGATCTCGTGGTCCGCGAGTTCAAGCCCCGCGTCGGGCTCTGTGCTGATGGCTCAGAGCCTGGAGCCTGTTTCGGATTCTGTGTCTCCCTCTTTCTCTGACCTTCCCCTGTTCATGCTCTCTCTCTCTCTCTCTCTCTCTCTGTCTCAAAAATAAATAAATGTTAAAAAAAATTAAAAAAAAAGATAAAGCTAGCATCATCAACGTCCCCAGCATCATCAGGACCACGGTCACAGCTCTTATTACTTGAGCACCTACTTTGTATCCCACATTGTGTTGGGTTCTTTACATAGCATCTCTTCGAAACCTTACAGTAATCCCATGCAATGGGCATTTTATTCTAGATTTTACAGATAAGGAAATGGAATCCCAGAGACGTGGCGTTACGTAGTTCGCTCAAGGTCACATTACTATGAGGGACGGAGTCAGATTCAACTGAGGTTTGTCTGACGCTTGTATCGGGAATCCAGGCACAGGATCATCTCAGTCAGGCACAGAGGGATTCAACCAGTATCAGTTTTCGAATGCCCTGTGCCAGCCACAGCAAGGAATAATCAGATGGCAACTGCAAAGTAGCCTGGCCTCAAGGAATGCCATGAACAAGGAGGTGGAGGATGGCAGGTATGGCAGTCACTAGCGGTGTTTCTCGAAGTTTTTACCAATGGGGCAGAAAAGATGACTGAAGTACTGTGTTAAGTTCGACAACATGTATCACATTCTTCTCCGCAGTATATCCATGCTGTATTAACATAAAAATACATTTAAGAACTGCTTACCATTGACTAGGGGTGCCTTGGTGGCTCGGTCGGTTAAGCGTCTGACTTCCGCCTAGGTCATGATCCCTCGAGTTCAACCCCCACTGCGGACTGTGTGCTGACAGCTCAGAGCCTAGAGCCTGTTTCAGATTCTGTGTCTCCCTCCTTCCCTCTCTCTCTCTCTCTCTCTCTCTGCCCCTCCCCTACTTGCACCCTGTCTCTCTCTCTCTCAAATATAAATAAACACTAAAAAAAAAGTTTTTAATTACTTACCATTGACTAGAAAGGGTGGTCCCAGGAGACGGAGAATTTTCTCCTTGTGATTTCAGGTACCCTTGGCACATCGCACAGCGGTCAAGTTCTATACGGTGAGTCATCAAAATAGACACCCAGGAGAACAGATCATTTTGAAGACAGGCAGGCTTGCGACTGATATTTCAGTTCAAAGGCAGTCAGGCAGGAGTTTTCTCTCAGCATTTTTATTCTATCCCAGGTCAACTGATTAGACGAGGCCCACCCACGTTACAGAGAGCAATCTACTTTACTCAAATTTATCTTTTTTAAACGTTTATTTATTTTTGAGAGAAAGAGACAGAGCATGACTGGGAGAGGGGCAGAGAAAGAGGGAGACACAGAATTGGAAGCAGGCGCCAGGCTTTGAGCTGTCAGCACAGAGTCCAACGCGGGGCTCGAACTCATGAGCAGTGAGATCATGACCTGAGCTGAAGTCTGACATTCAACTGACTTGAGCCACCCAGGCGCCCCTGCTTTCCTCAAAATTAAATGTTAACCTCATCCAGAAACACCCTCTAGGATAAAACACCCAGAATAATATTTGACCAAATATCTGTCCACCTCATGGTCTAATCAAGTTGACACATAAAACTAACAATAACAGAGCAAAAAAAAAAAAAAAAAAAAAGCAAATTGACAATCACAAAGCAAAACAAAAAAAATGAAAATAAAAAAATGAAAAATATCTCAAAATGAAAGCCAATTAACAATCACAAAGCAAAACAAAAAAATGAAAATAAAAAATGAAAAATATCAAGATATCTTAAAATAATAAAAGCTTTCATTTTTTTTAAAGTGAAAAAAAATATCTGTAGATTAAGAGAAAGTAAATCTGGACCTGATATAGATAATAAGATCCTGGACTCGGAGCTTGATGCTATGACTGGATAAGAGTTTGGAGGTCTTGGGATGGGGGGTGGGTGTATTTTTCAAGGAGAAGGGACGTGAATAATCGTGACCATGAGTGTGGACAGTACTAGGTTAAATGATTAGCTTCAGCTTTTCACTCCGTTCTGCATCCATATTGTCATATGACTTTGTAGCTCTTTCAAGTAGACTCAAAGGACCCCCTCTGCTCCCTGTCTTTGGCCTTGACCATCGGCCTTTTCTTTAGCAATGGGATATTCACAAATATGACACAAACAGAGGCCTGAAATCTGTTCTTGCTGATGACCGGCATGCTGCCCGTACCTTGACACCAGCCCCAGCTGAACCCAGCGTCAGTCACTTGACTCAACTGATCTTCAAGGATACGAATGAGAATCATACAGAGATAGTGTCATGTCTTCAAGGCATAAGACCGAGTGCTTCTGTGGTGTGCCCTGTGCTAGCTACTGCCACGAGTAATGGCAGCTACAGCGTTCCTTCCAGATTGTTGTTAGCCATTGAATTTTGGGCCACCTAGTTTCGCAGAAAGCAAACTGATCCTACTAAGTTAAAATACTGTTCTTTTATTCCATAAATATAGGAGTACATACTCCATACCAGGAACATCTGGGAAAATGGTTGTAAATAAGATGGACATGTTACCTGCTCTCCAAGAGCTTATAGTCATGAATCTGTCGTTCTTTGTGTGAAAGAGAAAAAGAATTCTTCCACGTTGGAAATAATCGCCGTGCACTATCTACTGCTTTTAAAATTCAACTCAGGTCTTGGAAGTATTCATGGTCATAACGATTCGGGAAAAGGCTACGGTTCCAGAAACTAGACAATGTGCAGAGTTTTGGCGTTTTGGTTTTGTTTTCATTTTCTGCAAATCAGAGCAGTATAATCAGGAAATACGTTGGCTGAACGCGATAAATAGCACGGTGGGTTTCTGAGCGTATAAACCTGAGTGTGTGTGAGTGTGTGTGAGTGTGTGTGAGTGTGTGTGTGTGTGTGTGTGTGTGTGTGCATATGCATATAGAGAATCTCAGTAAGTGGCATCGTCTACTAATTTATTCAACTGGAAAACCTGTGTTACCTCTGACTCGTCTTTTCCCCCAATGTTCCTAAATGTTCCTGGAATATGTGAATGTCTCTCTCGTAGTGTCATCCTAACCAAGTCATTACCATCTGCTCCTGGATTATGAGACAATAGTGTATTACCAGGTCTCTCTGTCTTTGCTCAGTCTGCTGTCCTTGTTCATTCTGCACCAGAGAAATTTATTAAAACTGTGAATGAAACCGGCCTTTCGCTCCCTTGCATTGATGCCTTTTGATGTTTTCCTATTCCTGGAGAACGAGGTCCAAGTTTTCTAAGACACAAAACAAGACCTTTCCTTATCTCACCTTTGCTACCTCACTTCCTACTACTCTCCCCTTCAGACCCATCCACCAGGAAGTAGACACATCGTTAGGATGGGAATTGGTTGGTGCTGCCTCTTGGCATCCTGTGAGGACACGTCCGCAAATGCTGTGCCTTAGGAATCTCAGGTGCCTCACTTCCTCGAGGGATCTCCACCTTGCCCTGCATGCTGTGTGACGTGTTCTACTCCTTGGCTCCTACTATTTCCTTTGCCAGAATATCATTCTCACCTTCCTTTTCCCTTCAACACGCATTCGTATATTTTAGACTTGCCTTCACCTGGCATTTTGGGGGAAGCATTCCTTGACTCCCAGGTAGTGGGAGATTACTCATAGCCTCTATGCTCCCATAGGGGGTTTACTTCTATTTTAGCTCTTAGCTTTATTAGGTCACAACTGGTTATTTACCCCGCTCCTTGACTCGAAAATCTCTTAAGATGGAATATTTTGTCCCTCATCTTTGTAGCATAGAATGCTAGGCCAGTCATTCTTCAAACTCTCCCTCTCCCTAGTCTCCCATACGTAACCCATCACTAAATTATGTGGCTGTTACCCCCAAACATTTTTCAAGTCCAGCTACGTTTGTTCATCTCCATCCAAACCACAAAGCTAATATCATGTCTTACCTGCACCGTTATAGTAGCTTCTTACTGGCCTTCCTGTGTGCCGTAGCACACCCTTACCCCCACCGCACCCCCCTCATTCATTTTTTCATCGTAGCCAAGGTAATCATCTTTGCAAAATGCGAACGCGATCTTATGCCTCCAAACTTTAAAGGCTTCTTATTATTCTTAGGACAAGACTCATATCCTCAGATTGCCCTAAAGCCCCCCCTGCATGGTCTGGCCATGTTTGACCTCGACAGCTAATCGCACGGAACTTGTGCCATTGTTTTTTATAGTCCAGCTTTCTTTCGGTTCTAAAACATTCCGTGCAGTCCTCTAACGAATGGTCTGGACACAGGTAGGTCTCACTGCTTGGAATGTTTTACCCGCCCCATTATTTCACCAAATTAGCAGTTCCTCTTCCTCAGGTGAGTCCAGGAGTCACTAATCCAAGCCTTCTTGATGACTCAATCTAGGTCAAGCTCTCTGCTATTCATTTTCCTAGTTCTATGTTCCATTCCTTCAAAATACTCCTCTCAGTTCATATGTTTCATGTTTCCAGGCAATTGTTTTTGTTTAACGGCATCTAATTTTCTTGGTGCTCAGAAAAAAAAAAAAACATTTTATTATGGAAATTTTCAAGCACGCGCAAAGTAGAGAAAATATAATGCACCGCATTTCCTCCTCCTGCTTTAACAATTAACAACCTATGCATCTTTTATCTTTTCTGTCTTTTATACTGCCCTACTTCCTCCCCAAATATCATATCTTACCCTTAAATCCCTTAGTCTATATCTCTGGACAATAAAAAACCATTTTTTAAAAAATCCACAAAACACTTTCACACTCTCACACTGCCAAAAATTAACGAGTGTCCTACAATCATCAGCTAGCCTGTCAGTGTTCAAATACTGTATAAGATTTTGATTTAAGTTTTGACTTCCCATCATATCGGAGACAGAAACAATCAGTCTGCCACACTGCTTGCCACAGAGCAGACAGTCAAAATATAGCTGAGCAAGTGACTGACTGAATGAATTATTACTTAATGAACTGGACACCGGAGTTCAAGGAGACCTGAGGAGCAAGACCGGAAAATGGCCGGTTAAATACGATTCTACCACTTTCCTTATGGGCCAGACCTCCTCTTCAGGTGGCATTCTTGGGTCTTGGGGCAAGATGGTACACTGTCACGAGGGGTTTTCCTTTTTTCCTTCCCCTTGTTCCCTTTCCCAGTCCCAAAGAGCACTGGACATCTACAAGTGCCCACTAGTCAACGGGGCTGAACTGGGCATTGCAGGGGTTGGTGTTTGATCAGGAGGCTCTGCGTTTCTGCGCAGACACTTGATCACTGGCTGAGTGTGCTATTAAGGACCCCAAGGTTTATGTGATCTCACCACTGGGGAAGAGAGCTGTTATAGTCAGATTTGATCAAAGGGAAAGCAAACCTTTGATGCTTGTTACTTCTATTATTTTCTTTTTCTTTTTCAAATACGCAGTTGATACGGTATTTTTATACAAATAGTACTTAACCCTAGCTGCAATTTTTCACTCTTTTGTGAGAAGTTTTCTATGTTATTATAAACCCTTTGCATTATCTTTTACTCCATAATATTCCATGAAGTGAAATTTCCAAACTTGATTCAGCGAATATTTCAGTTGCTTCCAATTCTGAACTATTACAAATAATGCTTTGATAAACAACTTTGTACGCAAAGCTTTTTCTGTATCAAATTTTCTTAGGGTAGATTCCCAGAAGTAGAATGACTAGGTCAAAGAATACAAACAATTTAAAAGTTTACGTATGCACATTACCAAATTGCTTAGAAAGCATGTTGTTTGCTTATAACATTAGTTTGCCTTTAAATTTAATTTAATTTTGAAGTAACTTTTATTATTTTTCTATTGCCTGGATGGTGCATACTCATTATAGAAAAACTAGACAACACAGATATGTAGCAAGAAGGAAGCAAAGAGCATGAACCACTCCAGTACTCAGAGTTAACCGCAGTGTCTTACTGCATAGACTTCCAGATCTTTCTTTATGCATCGAAACAATGAGATTATGTTTTGCATATATATCATTCGGCTCTATAAAGTCTCAAGGAAGAAACATCATAGATGACTGTTGATAACGAGGATATGTTTCAGGGGTAACACAGGGTCCTGGATGGTGAGGGAAGTCAAATCGAGAAGCAGACCAGGGCTTTCTCTTTGTACATCTAATCCCAGTTCAGTAAATGCTTTTAGCATTTTTACTTCCTGAAAAAGAGATTCAGTTGGGCTTTTTGGTGTCCTCCAGATAGAACACTCGTTTTTCTTTCCCCAAAACTTTATTATTATTTTTTTTAAATAGACCACCCAGTGCTCACCCCAACAAGCATCTTCCTTAATGCCGTTCACGCCTTTGGCCCATCCCCCCACCCACCTCTCCTCCAGCAACCCTCAGTTTGTTCTCTGTATTTGAGAGTCCCTTATGGATTGTTTCCATCTCTGTTTTTATCTTACTTTATTTTCCCTTCCCTCCTCCTATCTTCATCTGTTCTGTTTCTTAAATCCCACATATGAGTGAAATCATATGATACTTGTCTTTCTCTGACTGATTTATTTCACTTAGCATAATACGCTCTAGTTCCATCCACGTTGTTGCAAATGGCAAGATTTCATTTTTTTGGGATCACTGAGTAATATTCCATTGTATATCTACACCACATCTCTTTCTCCACTCATCAGTTGATGGACATTTGGGCTCTTTCCATACTTTGGCTATTGTCAATAGTGCTGCTATAAACATTAGGGTACCTGTGCCCTTTCGAATCAGCATTTTTGTCTCCTTTGGATAAATACCCAGTAGTGCAACTGCTGGGTCGTAGGGTAGTTCTATTTTAACTTTTTGAGGAACCTCCATACTGTTTTCCGGAGTGGCTTCACCAGTTTGCATTCCCACCAACAGTGCAAAAGGGTTCCTCTTTCCAGATGGAACACTTCTGCCTCACTGTTGGGGAGTGCTCACCTCAAGCCATCTCTAAGCAGCTGTGTTCTCTCATACCCATATCCATTTATCTTGGGCTCTTGTATGGAGCCTTCCATCAACTGTGGAGAGAGTTGCATGACTGGTTCTTCTCCCATCAGGTAATTTATGATGCAAATAACTGAGTCAAGCCACTTTTCTGGAAGTGCAGGATCTCCGGAGGATGTCCATTTTTGAACTGTCATTCATATTGGTGTCAGTATAATATAACACTAAACGTCAACCCTGACTTCTAGCCTTCTATGGGAGGAATGTGCCAGGTATGAATTATCCAGTCCCTTGCAACTAGATACGAGGCTGCTTCCAAATTGGGGCCATAGATTTTTAATAATAGAGAATCTTTGTAAACAAATTCTTTTTGGTTTCTTTCTATCCTATAAATGTTTGTCCATCTCTTTGATTTTAACCCTTATAAGTCATTTCTTTTCTTCTGCTTTTTTTAAATTTACTTACAGAGAGAGAGAGAGAGAGAGAGAGAGAGAGAGAGAGAGAGAGGAGAGAGTGGGGAGGGGCAAAGGGAGAGGAAGAGAGAGAATCCCATGCAGGCTCCTTGCTGTCCATGCAGAGCTCAATGTGGGGCTCAATGTCACGAACATGAGATCATGACCCGAGCCCAAATCAAGAGTTCATAAATAGCAAAGTCAGCCACCCAGGCACCCTTGCTGTCATTTTTAAAAAAATGAAGTATGGTTGTACGTCATGTTATTTTAGGTGTACATCTTAAACTAATGTAAAGTTTTTGTTTTTAAATTAGAAAGTTTGGCCTATTCACATGGATTTTAATAAGCAAACATATATTATCTGTTTTCTTTTTAAAATGAATCTCTCTTTTTAAATACAGCAATTTATATAAACAAAAAAAATAAATTCACCCACTTCTCTCACCCTTACTTTCTATCTATGTGGTTTGTTGTTTCCTTGTGCATCCTTGATTACGTTGTTCTTTTTAATCTTATTTATTACGTCACTTCAGTTTTACTTGGAAATAATACAGTCTCTGATTTGGAAGAATACATTTCATTTTTCTGCTAGCTATCTTTAAAAAAAAAAATCTATGCTTCCCTAAAAAATGAGAAGTAGAATCTTCTAATGTTTCTCCTAGAGGCTCATACATTTAGAAAAAAATGGAATTCTTCTGCCTCTTGAACTTACCAACCAGATTTTTATAGGAATAAACTGATCATGATGTGTAAATAAGCACATTTCATTCCTCCTTACTCAAGAATTTCAAGAAAATGTAAAATCCCAAGAATTTTAATGTCTTCACTAAGTTTTTTTTTTTTTCAACGTTTTTTATTTATTTTTGGGACAGAGAGAGACAGAGCATGAACGGGGGAGGGGCAGAGAGAGAGGGAGACACAGAATCGGAAACAGGCTCCAGGCTCCGAGCCATCAGCCCAGAGCCTGACGCGGGGCTTGAACTCCCGGACCGCGAGATCGTGACCTGGCTGAAGTCGGACGCTTAACCGACTGCGCCACCCAGGCGCCCCTAATGTCTTCACTAAGTTTTATAGTGAATCATTACTTCTACATAAGTTATGATGTATTGACTTTATTTATCATCATCATTTTGTATATCTTCCTTATTCTTTAGTGCATTATTTTTATTAACTTATTAGTCAGCTCTAGTGTTTCTTCACTTAATTTGATGAGTAAAGCTACGTGGCTACTATATTTTCTCAAGGCTTGCTCGTCCCAGAATACGAGGATTTCTTGGTTTGATTTTATAGTATCTGAACTGTTTTTCTGTACTAGTCAGTCAGCTACCTGTGGCCCCACTTCCTTCTAGAATTAAACTTCCATGGAAACCCATCTTCTCTGGCCGTACTTCTCCCCCTTTTCATGACTCAGTGTTCGAAGGAATTATATTGATCCTATTATGTATTCGATCATTTCGAGAGATCGGTTTCTCTTTCTTATTAGTGGGCTCCACAGAGGCATGTAATCTCGTTCCTCAGGTTGGTCCTTCAGAGTCTTTTAACACCTTGTGATTTTTTTTCCTGCATTACTAATTTATGAATCTGCGTGTGGGTGCATGAGTATATATCAGCGTGGGGTGGAGGTTGTCTTTATAGATCCAATTCTAGGAGCTTAGATGGTTTCCCTCATAGAGTCTGTAAGACTCAGTTAAGGGGAAAAGGAGCATTTGCGTGTGTAGTATGTGTTTCTGTTCCTTATTGTGCCATTTTGTTTGTGTATGTGTGCAGTTATGTCTTTGAATCGGTGTTTAAGTTATGTGTACAGATGAAATGATCCTACAGTTAGAGGCAGACCTGTCAGGACCTATTATTAAGATGTAGGGTTTTTTTTCCCTCATTTTTTTTTTTTTTACGAGAGAGAGAGAGAGAGAGAGAGAGAGGAGCAGAGGGAGCGAAAAAATCCCCAAGTAAGCTCCACGCTCAGTGCAGAGCCCGACGCAGGCCTTGATCCCACGACCGTGAGATTATGACCTGAGCTGAAATCAAGAGTCAGACGTTCAACCGACTGAGCCACTCAGAGGAGCCCCTCCTCCATGCTTTTGTGGCATTCTGAGCTCTTCTGGGGGCACTCTTCTGAATCTTTTCTCTCATTCTGTCTTCTAGCTAAGCTGTTTCCACATCAACTTTATGTTGTTACAGACTTAAACTTATTTTTTTCCAATTTTTTAATGTTTATTCATTTTTGGGAGAGACAGAGAAACAGAGTGTGAGCAGGGGAGGGACAGACAGAGAGAGGGAGACACAGAATCTGAAGCAGGCTCCGGGCTCCGAGCTGTCGAGAGGTCAGCTCAGAGCCTGTCGCAGGGCTCGAACCCATGAGAAGCGAGATCATGGCCTGAGCCGAAGTTGGACGCTTAACCGACTGAGCCACCCAGGCGCCCCTAGATATAAACCTATTAATCTTCTAATAAAAACATAACTAACTTTCTTATCTTGCTTAGGAAGGTCCCCTTCACTTCAACGTTTAACAAATATTTGCCTATATTTTCCTCTGATATTTAAAAAAAAATTTTTTTTAATGTTTATTTTTGACAGAAAGAGAGACAGAGCATGAGCGGGGGAGGGGCAGACAGAGAGGGAGACACAGACTTGGAAACAGGCTCCAGGCTCTGAGCTGGCAGCACAGAGCCCAAAGCAGGGCTCGAACCCATAGACCACAAGATCATGATCTGGGCTGAAGTCAGACGCTCAATTGACTGAACCACCGAGGCGCCCCATGGGGAACTATTTACCTTTGAGAGAGAGAGAGAGAGAGAGAGAGGGAGCAGGGGAGGAACAGAGAGAGAGGGAGACACAGAATCTGAAGCAGGCTCCAGGCTCTGAGCTGTCAGCATGGAACCCGACGCAGGGCTCGAACTCACAGACTGTGAGATCATGACCTGAGCCGAAGTTGGAAGCTCAACCGACTGAGCCACCCAGGCACCCCTGCCTCTGATATTTTAAATTTACACAGATATTCAAGCCTTCTCTGAGTTATTTTCGTGTATCATATGAGATGGAAGTCCTTCATTAGTTTCTTGCAGACAGCTGGCCAGTTGTTTCTGTGCTGTATTGAATAACCCTTCACTTTTCCATTGGCCTGTAGTGTTACCTCTATCATCTACATCTCCATATGAACATGCCTTTATTTCTGTGCTTGAGATTTCAGTGAGCTCTAATAATATCTCGATTTCAATGAAATATTTTGCTGATAATATGCCCGTATCAAACTCTTTTGATTATACTTGCTTTTAATGCAGAGAATTATTAAGTTTTCTTGTAAAGTAAAGCTAGTCTTTTGGGACACCTAGGTGGCTCGGTTAAGCATCCGACTCTTGATTTTGGTGCAGGTGGTGATCCCAGGGTCGTGGGATCAAGCCCTGCCCTGGGCTCCAAGCTGAGCATGGAACCTGCTTGAGATTCTCTCTCTTGGGGCCCCTGGGTGGGTCAGTCAGTTAAGTGACTTTAAGCGACTTTGGCTCGGGTCATGATCTCATGGTGTGTGAGTTCAAACCCCGCGCTGGGCTCTGTGTTGACAGCTCAGAGCCTGGAGCCTGCTTCAGATTCTGTGTCTCCCTCTCCCTCTGCCCCTCCCCTGCTCGCACTCTGTCTCTCTCTCTCTCTCTCTCTCTCTCTCTCAAAATAAATAACCATTAAAATAAATTTAAAAAAAAAGAGATTCTCTCCCTCTCCTTCTACCCTTGCCGCTCTTCCCCACTTGTGGTAGTCTCTCTCTCTCTCTCAAATTAAAAAAAGAAAAAACTTCTCTCCCTATTTTAAAAAATAAAAAATAAAGTAAAGCTAGGGTTTTTTTTTTTTACAAAAATTCATTTTTAATATGGGATTTATTATCATTATTCGGCCAAATTTTACTCTACATACTGCATCATTTTTTCATATGTTGTCTTTCCCCATCTTAAGTTCTTGATCTGACTCATTTTTCGTGAAGCGGAAGTAATTCCTCGGTCTTTAGCAAGAGTTCTTTGATGGTATACTTTCTGAAGTTCCACCTATCTGAAAATAGTCTCCTTTCCTCCACAGGTGAAGGCCATCCTCATTGGTTACAGAAATCTTGGGATTCACAAGTTTATGCTTCCAGCTTCCAGGTTTACAAATACCTGATATGTTTACAAATCTGGCATATCTCTGATTTTCTTTTTTATGTAACCTTGTTTTCTTTCTTTCTCTCTTTCTCTTCCTTCCTTTCTCTTCCTTCCTTTCTTTCCTTCTTTCTTTCTTTCTTCCCCTTTCTGCCTACAAAGAGGGTCAGATCTGGCCAGATGCTTCTTTCTGTAAATAAAGTTTTATTGGGACCCAGCTACAGCCATCCATGTCCGCGTTGTCTAACGACCGCACAGGCAACAAGGCACAATTGAATGGTCGCAACAGGGACCGTATGGTCCACGAAACCTAAGCTATTTACAATCTGGCCCTCTACAGGAAAAATTTGCTGACTCCTTTCTTAACCCAACTCACGGAACAGACCTCGCAGAACAGATCTCCAGTGATGGCATTTCAGACCCGACCCAACAGCGATGTGATAGACTCTTTGGAGCTGGGCGATCTCAGGGCGGTGCTTCTCACCCCACGCCTTGACTGTGGCCTCCTACAAATCTGGGAGACCAAGCTTGTAAACCCTCCTCTGAAAGGGTGAACAAGCCAGACATCTGATACCCAGATGGGTCTGTACCAAGTGGAATTCCAAGCGGCCTGCAGGTGCCGATTTCATTCCCTGGGAGTGAGGTGGGCGCCAGGCAGAGAGAAGAGGATGACCTTTTTGAATGGCTTTATAAATTCCGTGGCAGATCCAGCTGTCACATTATCGAAGCTACTTATTGCCTGAGAGCAACACTTCCTTCAGGGCAGTGCAATCTTGCTAGTGGAAGACGTTTAATTTATAAGCAGTCTAATTTAATTTTCTCTGTTTGGACAATCTGTAATTTGGTGCTAGAAAGAAACCCTTCGAAGAGCTTTGTTGTATTAGCTGACAATTACATGGCTTTAAGTTGCCCCAGCTCAGAGGCCCGGTACTCACACTTACGTGGCAGGTTTATGTTCTTTTTTTCCTTCAGGTGCTATTTCAAATCAGCACTTGGGTGATAGCAATTTAGGCAGACAAGGTAGCTCGTCTAATTCTACTTATGCCAAATTAGGTTCGGTACAAGGGAGCAGAACATTTTAAATCATAGAATCCAAAATCTACAGATTCTTTTAGAGCTCCTAATTGGGGAAGGTAACATATTCAGGAACACCCTGGGACTCTGGCAGAGCTAATTCGTCTCACCAGAAGGAGCAATTATTATCAAAGACCAGTGTGCCTGGCTCACCCCACATAGGACCAGGCTCACAGAGAGGAATAAAGCTTTTTTAGAATACCGCATTATTCTAAATTTGCTTTCTGTTCCATCTACGAGAATTTAACTTTCATAAACCACTGAGCAAGCAACACAAGTTTCAAGACCGTTCTAGAGTTCACTGTGTTCATATGTGTCTAGAAATAGTCCAACAGTCTTAGCAGAGGGAAAAATCAAACCCGTCTGTTTTGGAGACTCAAAAAAGCTCCCCTTTTCCGTCACTGAGTGTTTTGAATTGAGCTCTGGAAAAGCAAGTTCCTATGGGTCAAGTCAGGCACTGCAAGGTCCTTATTTCTTTTCTGTCTAGCAAACACTGGCGTAACACTTGCTGGACTGACAGGCACTGTGGTAAGCACTTGAAAAGTTAACCTTTTAATCTTCACAATAGCCCTATTAGAACAGGTAGTATTATTAAAATCCACTTTGATGAGAACACAGAGACATGAAGCGGTTAAATAATTTGTCCGGGATCATGGAAATAGGAAGAGCCAGGATCAGGATTTATACTCAACAAGCCTGGATCGCAAAGCCCAAGCTTTCATCCACTCAACCCACACTGCCATAGTGCCCTCTCCACCGGCATCGCCAGCCACAAGAGAGAGCTACTCAAGTCTCATGGCTTCCGGGAAGCATCCTTGACTCACCCTGAGCCACCAACGGCAAGCTCTCCCACCACAGAACTCCTACAGCATTTTTCTGCTTCTCCAAACCTCCACTGAGGATACTTGTCTTGGAAATAACATTTCAGAGGTATGCTATAAATCTGACATTCTAAATTTCTTGGGGAGAGTGGGAGCTCAGCACCATGCTCACTGAATACTTAGTACTCACTTCTGCATTGATCCCTATTGTTCTTAGAATAATTGAGACCCTGTGGATATTTTATTTACTAAAAATGGAGGTGTCCTTCTAAGGTGAGTTGTACGGGAGGCGGATTGCTGGATAGCATTACAGCTATCTCCCAGCGAGATGAAGAGATCTCACTCAGTCCATGGTGATCTGAGGGCTGTGGCCCCCACCATTTTTGAGTGGACATTTGTAGTTCTTATTCTCTGTTGATAAACCAAACTCCACAGTTTATAATAATCTTTCCCCTCCCTAGCATGAACTAAAATTGCACGTGTTCAAGGTTGGTGTATGAAAAGAAAGTCACTTAGCTATAGAGAGACTTGCTCATCAACCAGTTTTCCTTTCAATGCAGCATGGAGGTCTCTCTTTTTTTTCAAAATATGACTGCATTTAACTCCCACAGCCTGTGATGTAATCATTATTGGGACCACTTTGCAGAAGAGAAAACTAAGAACACTAATTGTGTGGTGGTTATTCGCAAATGCTACTTTGAGACTCGCGAAGATCTTGGGATCCAATTCTGGAGACTACCAAGATTTTCTTGTAATTAGCAACTTATAGACTGATTCTGTCATAGACCACACCTTTTCAAACACATTTATGGCAGTGGAACTTTCTGTGAAACGAAATGTACACGGAACCAAAACATAAAGCAAAAAAAATAAAAGGGCAGAGCTCCTCAACTTGGCCTCCAGGACTTTATAGAACACAATCTGAAAACTACTGCTGTAGGTCAAGGACAGCTAAGGGTTTTCTGTGTTATTGGTTAGAAAGGATACAGACAGGAGCAGGGAGTGGGCAGACTGCATTTTTGACAGCTTTGTGAGTATGTACCTTTTGATTTTCATTGAATACTTTCACATGCAAAGATGCCAAGAGCAGAATTTGTTGAAGTTGCTTAGAATTCCAGTTAGATTGTTACTTAAACATCGATTTAGTTCCACTCAAAGCAGATTTTTTACAAAGCAGAGACATGAATTCATACTCTCTTATTTCACTGGGAGGACATTCTCAGATGAATTAATGGTAGTCTCAAGGACCTCTATCTACCAAGATGGCTCCATACGTTCATAGTTTGAAATACCTTTTCATCTCCTTGGCTCCAAACATCTCACTAAGACTGATGGAAAGCAGAAAGGGGGCAGAAGGGTAACAATGAATAGAGCTGAAATCCCAGTCCTGATGGGTTCCATTGCTGGAAGCTAACAGTAGTAGCTGAGAGTGCAACTTAGGAAGGGTAGTAGGGACTAAAATAACAAAATGGAGAATTAGAAGTCAGTGCCCAAAGATAAGAGCTGGGTTTTAACAAGGCTTGCAGACTTGTTAAAATAGACCAAGGGGGAGGGGGGGTTGAAATGCTGCCCAACTGAGTTCTGGGCTTAGGGCTTTAAAAGAAGCTGTGTAGTAGTTATTTGCAAATACTACTTTGAGACTCATGAAGATCTCAGGATCCAATTCTGGAGACTATCAAGATTTTCTTGTAGTTAGCAACTTATAGATTGATTCTGTCATAGACCACACCTTTTCGAACACATTGATGGCAGTGGAACTTGGGCGCCTAGGTGGCTCTGTCCGTTGAATGATTCGACTTTGGCTCAGGTCATGATCTCGTGGTTCATGAGTTCGAGCCCCACACCGGGCTCTGTGCTGATAGCTCAGAGCCTGGAGCCTGCTTCAGATTCTGTGTCTCCCTCTTTCTCTGCTCCTCCTCTGCTGTCTCTCTCTCTCTCTCTCAAAAATAAATAAACATTAAAAAAAGTTTAAAGGAACCTGTGTCCTGACATTTGTACAAACAACCAGCAATGAGGCAGCTCATGGCACTGGATCTGTGACATCTCGATGCCCCTGCAGAACAGGTACTCCTAATTGCATAGTAAGGCATGTTTTGAAATCGGAGACAAAGTGCCTCAGTGCAGAAAAGTCAAAATTATGAAAGTGATAAAGGCATAGAAATAGAAAAACAAAAATAAAACAGAAATCAACATTTCCCTGAAAATGAACCTGCAAAGCCGACTTTCATGCTTAAGAAGAAAACTAACGCTATGAAAGACAGTAATATTGACAGAGGTTTTCTATTCTGTTCCATGAGTTTCTCAGTCCCTCTCTTTGCCAATATCAAACGCTCTTGATTATATGTTTTACCATATGTATACATTTTACCATATAGGACAAGGTCCCAATCTCTTACTATTTTTCTTCAAAATTGTGTTGGTTTTGACCCTTATCTCGTACTTACTAGATAAGCTTGCCACATTCCATTCAAATCATGTTGGGATACTTATTGGAATTGAATGGAATTCAGAAAGCATTTATATTTTTCAAAGATTTAAATGAGATTTGCTTACATATGAAGCTGGACTATTTATGAGGCTATCCAAGTCTTTCTGTAAATGCTTTGTAATTTTCTTCAAAAAGGTCTTGGACATATAGTTTTTTTTGCTATTGTGGATTAGACTTTAAACATAACATTGTAGATTAGTTGCTACTGTTGTGTACTTTACCTTACATGAATGACCACTGAGTTGACAAAGAATTCTTGGGAGCTGTAACAGAGACCAGGAGACGATGAACTAATATCGTCATGGTGTCAAGGAGAAAAAAAAATGACCAACTTAGAATTTTATGTTCTGCTAGACTGACATTCAAAAGAGAAAAATAAAAGAGATGCTCTTCAGAGTACAAACACTATGAGAATTTACCACCTACAGATCCCTGCCAAAATACAGATTAAAAAATTATGATTTATTTTAGCAGAAAAAAAAAAACCCAGTGAAAAAGTGGAGGAAGCAAAACCATAGGAGATTGGTAGATTGTTTTTTTTTTCCTTATTGTTCTTCAGCTTCATTATCATGTTTCTAGGTGTGGATTTATCTAGATTTATCCTGCTGAATATGCAAAATATACTTTGTTCTGAGATCCTTTTTTTTTGAGAGTACCCTTGAAAATGCAAAAATGCTATATTTTTGGTGGATGTCATTCCTTTACTTCTCCTTTTAAACGTCTTTGACATGGTCACTTTAAAATTCTTTATCAGACAGTTTCTCAAAATTGGTTTAATTTGGAGTGAATCAATAAAATAAAGACAAATGACCAGATAGTGAAACGGGCAAAGGTTATATCCAAAAAATATATAAATAAATAAATAAATAATCACAGGATAAGAAATCTAAATGGCCAAATAAACATACAAATGTTTGCTCTCATTATAAAAATAACGAAAACACTCACATAGCATTTACTGATGCCAAGCACCATTCCAAACCCTTTATCTTAACTCATCAAAACATCAAAAACTCTTATTTTTTTGATGAAAAGGGAACATAGAAATGGAAAGACTAAGTAACCTGCTTAAAGATAAACATGGGGTAGTGACCTGGGATAAACCCAGGCAGAATGGTTGGCTTTGAGCTGTGCTATCCAGTATGGTAGCCATGAGCTACGTGTGGTTATCTAATTCAAATTAAAATTAGTCAACAGTAAATAAAATCAAACATTCAGGTCCTCCATTGCATTGGCTACATTTCAAGTGCTCAGTAGCCACATGTGGCTACATGCTTTACCATATTGGATGGAGCAGGTATAGACGATTTCCATGATGCAGCATCACTGAGAAGGGAAACTGAACCTCAGTTTTTCTTCCTGCCAAGTAAGACTGCTTATGGGCCTTGCTTTCTTAAATTTTTACAATGTGCAATATACATTTATATTCTTCTCTGAGCCTTCTACTCCTTTCTATTCCTCCCCATGTGGACTAATGAAATTAACTAGGCAGCCTCTGCCAGATTTGATGACAAAGTCCGTTTCTCTACAGTAGACATGAGCCCAAGGATTCAGGGGAGCTGTGTGATGCCTAAGCTTCCACTTCTGGCATCTCAGGATAAAGTCTCATCATCTGGTACCTGAGGTGTCTCTTACTTTCAACCTGAAAGAGCCTACTAAACTTAGAATACTTGGTCTTCCATTTCAAGCTGGTGCTCACACATTCACTACTCATTATTTTTAAAAATGTTAAATATATATATTTATATTAAAAGAAAATATTAAAAAACACAAACCATTGTCAATTCTGGTTATTCAGAACCTAGATGTTTGTTATATTATGTTTCGTACTGCTCTGTAATTTGTAAATTTTCCCTTCAGAAAATAAATATTATGAGAAAAATGTTGTAATACCCATTTTACAGATATGACTCACGAGCCCCCAGAGAAATCAAATAACCCACGCAAAGTCATAAAGCAAATAAGTGATTTGAGAAATGGGGTCTCACCTGGGCACCTGGGTGGCTCAGTCGGTTAAGCGTCCAACTTCAGCTCAGGTCATGATCTCACAGTCATGAGTTCGAGTCCTGCACTGGGCTCTGTGCTCACAGCTCAGAGCCTGAAGCCTCCTTTGGGTTCTGTGTCTCCCTCTCCCTCTGCCTCTCTCTCTCACCCTCTCTCAAAATAAATAAACGTTAAAAAATAAAGGGTTCTTATCTTATCTTTCTCAGAGCCAAATTAGCTAGCTACCCCACAACTAAAATCTCCTAGAGTCGGTAATTTATCTCTTCTTTGCTGCCACGTAGAAATAGCCTGGTTTTACTCTGCCTTTGGAGAGCCTGGAAAAAAGGAAATGCATGATTTTCTCTGGGACTGAAAGGTGATGGGTCTCTCAGAGGACAAGTGCCTCATGATGGGCTGGTGCATGGTAGTCACACCGTAAAGATTTGTTGGGTTGAACTAAACCGAACTAAATTCAACTGAACTGAGCTCAAAGAAGAGGGGTGGGGATTCCCCTTCCCGAACATCTTGGGTGAAACAGCAATCACTTCTCCAGGGCTGGTAGAATCCAGGCATCCACAAGCACAATGTAGCTACAGTGTTTATAGCTGAGGTGAGTTATGCCTGTTGAGTAAAGCAGTCATCTTTCTAATTTCATAAACAGCGATGGAACTCAGGAAAAAGAAAGAAAAGACAAAAGGACTCAGGACGATTTGTCACTGAAAATTTATTTTCCTGGTTTTGCTTCTGTTTTTGTTTTACTAATAACTTCTTTACATCTGGGAACAAATGTGTCAAAGCATTTATTAGAACGGATTCTTTCATTTTGTTCAAAACAACTTGAGGAAACATTTTTTAGATGTCTAGAAAAGGCATCGTAGGTAACTTTGGAATTAGCATCAGAAAATCCTTTCTTCTATTACAATCTTCCAGTATTTGCTGGTTTGTCCTTCACTCTCTATGTACATGTTGCCTTTAACATGTCACTTTTCCAGGTGACAACTGCCCTAAAGAGGCCAGGTTCCCACAGCAGTATGTCAGAAACGATAACCTTTTTTTTTTTTTTTTCGTTGCACACAGCTAAACTAGGACTTTTAAACACGAAGCTTTCTAGTCTATTACATGCTTACAAACCTTTGTTTTGCTGTCACTCGGGGGGAAAAAGTGTACAAATCAATTGGGCCAGGGCTGGTTTTTTTTCTTTGAATTAACTAGTGAAACCTTTTTCTTCTCTATTCCTTTTTACTTACACGACTTGTAGTGTCTTAATTCCTACTAATGGTTCCAGCCAACTGTACCGCGTGGTCCTCCCAGTTGCAGGAGGCACAATGCTTTGGGATCGAATCAATCATAGCTCTACAAACGAGAACAAACTACGGAACTCATGCTAAAATAGCAAAGCCAATTGTCCCTACTTTTAATAATGCAGCTTTGCACACGGAGCACATAATGGCCTTTAAATTAAGAAATTAGTTACATTTCCTTGATAGCTCACATTCTTATTAGCATGATTGGCATGCTTCCTTGGCCTCCGTCTAATTATTCATAAAATGTCATCTTATACGAGAGGTCTCATTTTCCATTTAATTTTTCAGTTTTTTTAAAAAAATATTATTATTATTACTAGCATTATTATCATCAGCAGCAATATTAAATGGCATATGCCCAGTTTTTGTGTAAAAGGAAGAAAAAGAAATGAAAAGATCTTTTCTGTGAGATGGAAACTGGTAATTACGCTCCGCTAAGCACATCACGGACGCCCAGCTGGCGCAATTAAAGAAATAGCTGATCAGTTCCAGTTATTGATTCTGCTAACATGTTTGTTCACGGTTGCTTCTTGTCTAATTAGTTTTTTCTGCTTTCTTAGTCTAAAAGCATACCTTTCCAGACAGGGCTATTTTCAAACATTAGCGAGCAAGACTTCCTTCGGTGGCCTTCTAGGGTTTGTTTGTTTGTTTGTTTCTTTGACACACACAGTTTGTGTATTCATTTGTTCATTTGGCAATGAAAACTAGACTTTTCTCTGAATTCCTTACTGAATTTCCAACCTGGATTTTACATGCTTCTCCTTTTAAATGGACATCCCTGTCGCGTTGCTACAGCCACGTTTGATGCTGTTGTCATCGCCCATGACGTGCTAGACTAGGGCCGCTGCGCAAACACTGGACAAACTGAAAATACCTCCAACATGTCGCGGGTCCTATTTGGCGAGGCTTGGGGGCAACGATTATTCTGTCTTCTGCCAAAAGGAAATCTCTAACTCACTGTGATTTCCATTTCCTTAACGTAGACTCTACCGGAACAGCGAAAATGTTTTTGCTGTTAACAAACCGCAGGCAACCTGCGTCAATTTCCAGGAACAAAAGCTCACGGTCTGGGTCCTGGAAAACCGAACGAACGCAGCGCTGCGGCAGGAGCGAGGGCGTGCGGTAGAGACGCGCTGCCTTTGTCCAAGTTGCGGAAGTAGAGCCTGAAAACACGACACCAGATGCTGGTGTGAAACGGAGGCAGAGCGTCCCTGGCCCAGCAGAGTTGTTTACCAATAAATCCCGCCCTGGCTCTGTGGTCCTGCTCTGTAGAAATGGCAGCTGTCACGAAAGCCCAGGGACGCTGGTGTGCCGTCAACGTTTTAATCACTTCACGGGCAGGAAAAAAAAAAAAAAAATGTTGCTCTTTTTTTAAGACTGCTATTTTTTTTTTTTTTTCCCAATGCAAAATTTAGGAGCAAAGGCGTTTGTTTACCTAAGCATTAAAAATGAGACAGAAAAAAAGTTGAGTCTTTCCATAAGAATTCCTGCTCTCTGGGTAAAACAGGATGGGACCCATCCATTTTCATCTGGTGTTTTTACTGGTAATTGCTGATTTAGTTGGTCCTGTTGCTATAAACCTTTCAAACCATGGAGGATGAGCCAGTTTTCCTTCTTCAACAAAAGAGCATCTTGCAGATTATAATATTCCATTAACTTTACAGTTTTACTTTTAGCACCACATCGAGGCCTTGGGACACTTTGATTCAAACGATAGAAAATTAATTTTCACTTTTTTATTACATTTGCCATGGAACACTACTGACGACATCGCTGCTGTGGCATAAAAATGACACAAGAAATTATGAATTTTATTTCCTCCAGGGAAAAGAAAGCGGACAATTAAAAGCTTTACCGTTCCCTGTATCCATTCTCAAAGTTCACAGAAGACTGACGTTTGGGGGTGGGGGGGAAAGAAAAGGAAAATGCAAGACAAGAAAAAAGAAAGAAGGAAAATACGAGAAAGGTTAAGCTTTTAACAGTTCTGTTCAAATCATTAGAGTTGGGTGTAACACATGATATCAAGTAAGAATAAGAACGAATCATAGCAACTCAAATAGAAAAAAAATCCGACCACAGAGGCAGACTTCAAACATGGTAATGAAACCCAACTATGGCTCTTGGGGCAAACCCAGCCCACTCCCTGCTTTCCTAAATAAAGTTTTATTGAAACGCAGTCGCATTCAACCTCCGTTTACATACCGGCTAGGTTGCTTTTGCATTAAAATGGCAGTCCTTAGTAGCCCGGACGGAGAAGATGGCCCTCAAAGCCTAAAATAGTTACTATTTGCTTTGTACAGAAAATGTTTGCCAACTTTGGGCATTTTATCCTTTAAAAAGAAAACAGAAATAATGTAGGAACTCCCTTGTTTGTTAGGTTTTTTTTTTTTCTGGCACAAAAATAATCAGTTTAGTTGTTGTTGTTGTAATGATTTATAATTCCAGGTCCTTTCCGAAAGGGAATCCCAAAGGAAATCCAGTGAGAATCAAAGCCTAAAGGAAAACTGGAACTTTGGAGCACTCTTCAAGAAATAAATGTGCTGCTGCAGTTCATTTACTCAGATATTTAGAAGGCACTGAGCCAAATAGGAGATCCTGTCTGCACACTTTTTATTCAGTGTATTACAAATCGGTAATCTGTGGAGCCCGCTTGGGATTCTCTCTTTCCCTCTCTCTCTCTCTCTCTGCCCCTCCCTCGCTTGCTCACTCTCTCAAAATAAATAAATAAACTTAAAAAAAAATCAAACAAAACAGAACCCGAAAAAAGAAATTGGTAATGCTTTAGCTTCCGTAATGTTGCTCAAAGTCGCTCGTTTCCCTACTAATTTCTTCCATAGCTTCTGTCACTCTCTGGCTTACCTCCTTTACATCTGTTTAACTCCATCGCCTCCACTGAGCCACAGAGTTCATGTCCCACTATTCTGTCCCTCAGGATCAGTTTACCTTTTTCGTCACCAGCCCCTATGAATCTCTGCCTCCCCGTTTCCCACCCTCATTTCTACTTCAAGCATTTAGTCGTTGGAGACTCTCTTTTTCCCATTCAAAACTCATTCAAAGGGGAGGATCCACACTGAGGTCACTAGGGTATGGGAACCGATCAGATGAAGACCACTCTCATCAGAACCACTCTCATCAGGGTGGTCAGTATGAAGACCACCCTGGGGGATATTGTTTCTAGAGGGCAGTCTGTGAAGGTTGGGGTGAGGCGTGGCCTCTGAACATGAGGCTTGGATCATCGTCTTTACTCCACTGAAGGTATGTGACCAAGCTTCTGCCCACATCTAAGACTTGTGGCCAACCATGTGCTTTCTCCGCTACGCTTGCTCTGAACCCACCATGTCCCTTCATTAGGTGGCCTCGGGGACCAAATTCTCCAATAAATTGCGAATTCCCTGAGGGCGACGGCTGTTTCACGCTCACCACTGTATCTCCAGCACGTGGCACAACATTGGGTCTGAAACCCAGGCTCACTGAATATTTGGATACGTGAGCATATTCTGCTGCACAAAATGCCCCCATAACTGTCCTCTTGGCTCAGAGTAAAAGCCAAAGTCCTCACCAGGGTCCCCAGGTCCCAACACGGTCTGGTTGTCATTTCCTTCCATTTTCTTTCTGACTCACCCTTTGCTCTGTCCTCTAGGGACTCAGTTTTTCTTGTTGCCACCTCAGGGCCTTTGTACGTCTTGTTTCTTCTGTCCAGTTATACCCATGGCTTACCACCTTCCTTTCTTTCAAGTTTCCCCTCAAATGGCATTCTTTCCCATAATCCTCCGTCCTCTTAAGCCTGCTTTGTTTTTTTTCCCCCACATACTTGTCACCTTCTAAGATGACACATAATATGCCTTCTGATTTTTCTTGCTTTGTACCTCTCTCCATTAAAAACATGAACTCCACAAAAGCGGGGGATTTATCTGTTTTCCTTGTGACTGTCTTCCCAGGATGTAGGACGGTGCCTAGGACACAGCGGGCACTCGGCAAGTCTTTTTTGAATGGATTTTTTTAAAGCATGTGAGCAAGAAGGATTCCTCCCTCCATCTTCCCACCTTGACTCTGCGTTGTAGACACGCACAATGGCTAACTTATAAAAATGTGGTTCTTTCCCTGCTCCCCACCGCCCCCCTCCCCCACACTGTGTTTTCTATTCCGTGAGCTTCATTTCACCCCCCCGCTGAAATCTTCTCAAATTAAAACAAACGAACAACACAGCACCTTATTCCACAACAACAACAACAAACACCTTATTCCTCCCATCCCCAACTCCATATGCATTAAGACCCTTGTTACCATGGACTCCTTCAAACCCACGCAGTATCACTGCCCTGCTGCTTGAAAAACCACAGGGTCTACACCCCAAGTGGTCGTCTTGGCCCGTCCCACCGGGTCCCAGATGGCACAGATTTTTCAGACAGCGAATCTAATATATGTGGAGTCGACAGGCCACGGTGTCCTATGCCTACAGAGGAGAGAACCTCTACAGAGTGATCGTCATTATGTAGCCATATGACAGTCCTTTCCCCTGACATATGGGCTGGGAATTGGGATGGCTGTCACCCCACGTAGATCCTAAATTGCTGAAGGGCAAAAGAGCATTTCTTCGGACCAGGTAAAACCTCGTCGCGGCTGGCGTGGTGCTTTTGTCTCGGTAAGCATTCGGCAGAGATGCTGATAGACAACAGAAATGAGAAAACAGAAGAGAAAGCGCGCAATGGATTAGCTATTTGTTTAGAATTATGACACCGCCATATGCAGGTAATGGCGCTAGTGGGAATGGGGCGCTGCGCACAGGGGAAGCTGTTTTGACAACATATGTGATGTGTATACGGAGAGACGCGAATGCAAAGACTATGCATACGTACAGCGAATCCAGATACGTTTATATCTGGATGACTCCGTGCTCTTTCCACGTAATATCCAGTGTGCAAAACAGATATTCACGGAAAAATTAATTCTTTTATTTCTGCAATTTTCAATGTGTAAATATTTTTTTAAACTTGTTTAATGTTATTTATTTTTGAGAGAGAGAGAGAGAGACAGAGTGCAAGCAGGGGAGGGGCAGAGAGTGAGGGAGACACAGAATCCAAAGCAGGCTCCAGGCTCCGAGCTGTCAGCACAGAGCCCGACATGGGGCTCGAACCCACAAATGGCGAGATCGTGACCTGAGCCGAAGTCAGACGTTTAACGGACTGGGCCACCCAGGCGCCCCAATTTTTAAATATTTTTTAATGTTTATTTTATTTTTGAGAGACAGAGAGACAGGGCGCGAGCAGGGGAGGGGCAGAGAGAGAGAGAGAGAGTGGGAGAGACAGAATCTGAAGCAGGCTCCAGGCTCTGAGCTGTCAGCACAGGGCCCGAAGTGGGCTTGAACTCATAAACTGTGAGATCATGACCTGAGCCGAAGTCGGAGGCTTAACCAACTGAGCCACCCAGGCAACCCAGCAATTTTTGATTTTCAAGCAAAATTACAGTATGTGCTTTTCCATAACAAAATATAAGATGTGGCGTTCCCTGAGTAAGCTTTGAGTCTCATAGTCGATAGGTAATTTTAAATTGAATTAAGCTAATTCAGCTCTTATTTATGATATCAACTGATTTATTTTTCAGTTGGGGAAAAAATATGACCACCTTACCAGGGTGGCTGATGATTAAAAAAAAAAAAAAAACAGGGGCGCCTGGGTGGCGCAGTCGGTTAAGCGTCCGACTTCAGCCAGGTCACGATCTCGCGGTCCGGGAGTTCGAGCCCCGCATCAGGCTCTGGGCTGATGGCTCGGAGCCTGGAGCCTGTTTCCGATTCTGTGTCTCCCTCTCTCTCTGCCCCTCCCCCGCTCATGCTCTGTCTCTCTCTGTCCCAAAAATAAATAAAAAACATTGAAAAAAAAATTAAAAAAAAAAACAAACCACAAAAGTATAAATGATTAAAAGGTGATGTGAGCTTCCTCTGGGGAGTGTGGGAACTGAAATCTGCATTAAGGTCCGGGGTGACAGCGCCCGCTGTCTGTCCCTTTGTCGCACTTCTGTATCTGCTTTTGTCTCCTTCTACTGCAACCTTACTGCTGTCTTTCCTTCCCTGCCCTTATATCCCTTCCGCTGCTCCAAATACCCGTCTCATCAGCTTGTCCGTGATGGCAGGACAGGTGAGGCACAATGATGAAGGCAAAGGAGGAGGACGGTTGGCCCTAATTCCACCGTCACAGCCGTGAACCCGTGTCCCCATCCCCGCCTTCCCTGCTGTCCGCCACCACAGTGCCTTCTCATCTCAGTCCTGATTCCCTCCTTTTCCCCCGTGTCTGCTCCCGGTGTCTCAGGATGCCTCTCATACTACACGCCTCATTCCAGAGTTCCTACCATGGTTCTGTATTCAGAGAGTAAGGAGCTTTTAACGCAAGCCATGGATCTCCTTTGTCTGGCCATAGGAGCCCCACCCCCAACCTCAGTAGCTTCAGACCTACAACCAACACACGCAAGCTAAATGGCGTGAGAAGAAACCTCTGCCCTCACCTCCAGGCCCGCGGGAAAGAATAGGAGCGCTCCCCATATTCACCTTGGCCCTAGTAATGCACTTCCCCCCAGGGACATTGTCATGCCCGGTGACTGGAGCGTTCAGTACCACAGAGCAGAAGAGCCTCAGTAAGTACGTGAGAATGGGGGTAGGTGGATCGTGGCCACAAACACCCAGCCACCAAGTTCAGAAGGGAAGAGAGAAACCTCGCAACCGTTGGAAGCTTTTTCTTTAGCTTTACTGAAGTATAATTGACATATAATATTGTGTTCGTTTAAGGTGTATGTGTGATAATTTGACACACGTATCTATCGTGAGATTAGTACCACCGTAGGGTTAGATATCTCCTCCATCACTCACATAACTACTGTGTGTGTGTGTGTGTGTGTGTGTGTGTTGCGATAAAAAGCATTTAAGGGGGGCTTGGGTGGTGCAGTGCCTGACTCTTGAGCTTGGCTGCGGGTCATGATCTCAGGGTTTGTGAGTTCGAGCCCCGCATTGGGTTCTGCACTGATGTGCAGAGCCCGTTTGGGATTCCGTCTCCCTTTCTCTCTGCCCCTCCCCTGCTTGTGTTCTCTCTCCAAACAAATAAATAAACATTAAAGTTTTTTTTTTAAACGTTAAGGTTTACTCTCAGCAATTTTCAAGTATATAGTACAGTATTGTTAACTATAATCACGATGCTGTGCGTTAGATCCCCAGAACTTACTCGTATTGTAACTGGAAGTTTAAGCCCTTTGACCAACATCTATTGACCAACACCTATTTGACCAACACCTATTTCCCCATTTCCCCCACCATGCGGGTGTGGCAGCTACCATTCTACTCTCTGTTTCCGTGTTTGGATTTTTAGATTCCACATATAAGTGAGATCATATAGTATTTGTCTCTCTCTGTGGTCACAAATGGTAGGATTTCCTCCTTTTTTACAGCTGAATAATATTCTTGATGGAGGTGTTATCACTGTTAGCTTCCTTCTTGGAACTGTTCTTGCTGTATCCTCTACGTTTTGATGGATTGTGTTTTCAATTTTGTGTTTCCAGATATTTTTTGGTTTCCCTTTTGATTTCTTCTTTGACTCATTCGTTGTGCAAGAGTGTATTGTTTACGTCACACCTGTTGTGAATTTTCCAGTTTCCCTGCTGTTATTGATTTCTACTTTCATACCAATGTAGTCAGAAAAGATACTTGGTATGACTTCAATTTTCTTAAATTTGTGAACACTTGTTTTGCTCGGTTTGCTAACACTCTGTTCTAGAGAATGCTCCATATGCACTTGAGAAGAATATGTATTCTGCTGCTGTTGGATGCACATGTCTTTTTGTGCACTTTCACTTTGAGCCTATGTGTGTGTCCTAGAAGCTAACATGATTGGAGAGTTTAATCCATACGTTTAGAATAATTATTGATAGGTATGGGCTTATCAGTGTGATTTTTTTAAATTAATTTATTTTTGAAAGAAAGAGAGAGAGAGAGAGAGAAAGGACAGAGGAGAGAGAGAGGGAAAGGGGCAGAGAAAGGGAGAGAGAGAATCCCAAGCAGACTATGCACTGTCAGTGCAAAGCCCAACACAGGGCTCGAACTCACCAACCATGAGATTGTAACCTGAACTGAAATCAAGAGTTGGACGCTCGACCGACTGAGCCACCCAGGCACCCTTTACCAATGTGATCTTATTAATTATTTTCTGACCCGTGTTCCTTCCTTCCTATATTGATGTCTTTCTTTGAGAATTGATATTTTCCATAGTGGTATGTTTTGATTCTCTTCTTTTTATCTTTTGTGCATCCACTATATATATATTTTTTTGCTTTGTGGTTACTATGAGGCTTGCATAAAACATCGTAACAGATATAGCTCTCTATTTTATGTTCATAACAACTTTGATCACATACGAAAGCAAAACAAAACAAAACAAAACGAAAACCACTACCCATTTACTCCATTCTTTTATGTAGTTTATGTCAAAATTTCCTTCTTTTTGTATCACACACTCATTGAAAATTATTGTTGCTATCGTTATTTTTAATACTCTTATTCTTTAATCTTTATGCTTGAGTTAAGCAGTTAGCACATCCAACATATTACAGTATTAAAGTATCCTGAATTTGATTATATACTTACCCTTACTGCTATAACGTTTCTGCTGAGAA
The DNA here is from genome assembly GCF_018350175.1 of Felis catus. Lineage (NCBI taxonomy): Eukaryota > Metazoa > Chordata > Mammalia > Carnivora > Felidae > Felis > Felis catus. Next base: position 205,247,709 of record NC_058375.1, on the reverse strand, counting down.
ATCTGCTGATAGCTTTCTGGGAGTTTCTTTGTAAGTTGCAAGCTTCTTTTTTCTCTTGTTTCTTTAAAGATTGCCTCTTTGTCTTTGATTGTTGACAGTTTTGTTGTACGTATCTTGGAGAAGATCTCTCTAAGTTGAGTTTTTGGTGAGCTTATGAGCCTTGTGAACTTGGACGTTGAAATCTCTCCCCAAATTTGGGAAATTCATAGCCATTTTATCTTTAAATAAGCTTTCTCCCCCTTTCTCTCTTTCTTTGTCTTCTGGGACTCCAATAATTTGCAGATTGTTTCTTTAGAAGGTTTCCTATAGACCACAGATGCTTTCTTCACTCCTTTTTCATCCTTTTCTCTTTGTTCTCTTTTTGGGTAATTTTAAAGGTCCTGTCCTCTAATTCACAGATTCTTTCTTCTGTTTGAACCACGTGGCTATTGATGCTGTCTACCGCATTTTTCTGTATTTTATTCATTGTAATCTTCAGCTCCAGAATTTCCGTTTGGTCCTTTTTCACAATTTCTTTTTGTTAAACGTCTCCTTTGGTTCATGTATTCTTTTCCTGATTTCATTTCATAGTCTTGCTGTGTTTTCTTGTAGATCATTGAGCTATTTTGAATCCTTGATGGGGTAAATCACAGATCTCCAAGTCGTTAGAGTCGGCTCCTAGAAAACTTATTGTGTCCCTCTGTATTGTTAGGTTTCCTTGACTTTTTATGGTCTTTGAAGTCTTGCCTCGCTATCTTCACTTTTGAAGTGGCACTCACCTCCTCCAGTCTTTGCTGACTGACTTCAGGAGAGACATACCTCCCATCAGCACTGCTAGGGATCCTGAGACTCTCAGACCTTCTACGGATATACCTGCTCCACATTTCTTGCTCTCTCTTATGGCAGAATTCTTATGTTTGTATGCCCTCTCTAGATCCTGCAGGGCCAAGCCATATGTCCATACCCTCAGTTTTGGTTTTCCAAGGGGATTCTCTCCCAGGCCCACAGATTCAGACTGGCTTTCTGTACATGCTTATTAGCCGCCTGCAAAATCTCACTCCCGCCGCCATCTGGAACATGCACAGGCAATCCACCACAGAGTGAAGGCAGGTGTGTGGATGAGGCACATGGAATGCTGTGGGTGCCAGTGGGCCAGGTGGGGGTATCTGTGGGCAAGACATCACCGGTGGCTCATAGACAGGCCTCCTGATTGAGTCCTGATGTACTCAGAATGATCCTTGTCCCCCACATATGTTTTGTTCTGAGTCCCAGGTGCTGTTCCTCCAGTCTGTCATGTTGCCTAGCCATGCAGCTCATGACTCAGTGCTCTGGATGTGGCAAGAGGGAAAAGGTCCTCTTTGGCAGGGTCCCACAAGGCTCAGGAAGCCAGGAACTCACTCACATGCCATCACTTTCCCCCACAGAAGAAATCAAGGCTCTCTTGTCATCAAGCTATACTTCCCTGGGGGAGGAGGAATGCAGGAAAAGTTAAACGTTTCCTCTCACCCTCTCCAAGACATCCAATCTTATTATTTTTCTTTTCTACAGTGGTATGCTAGAACTTTTTTGCTGGGCTCTGGGACTTCCACAAACCCTCTCTCCTCTGTGAGTGATTATCTCCAGGGAGTCTCAGACCATGGTTGGGAGGGGCTGGAGCCAGTCTTTGGGGCACTTTGGGTCCACAACCAAGACTGAAGTCTATATGCCTATTACCTGATGCATAGGTGGGTGAGATTCTCCCAGGTCCCTTGATGTATGGCTGCTGACAGAACTAAAGTAACATGGGGCTGTAGTCAAGTCCTTGGAGGTACAGAACTGTTTGCTGGTCTAGTGTTGGGACCATGGTTGACAAGTCAGCTACCTAAGTGCAGACCTGTCTTCTAAAAACAGCTCTCCTCATTTGTCGACTACACCGGGTTTCCCAGTCTCCTATCTGGATCCCTCAGCTCCCGCAAAAACACTTTTGCCCATGGATCAATGCCAAATTGTTGCTGTTGAGGGCAAGACACGAATGAGGGATATCTTATTTGGCCCATGCCACTCTCTGGAAACTTTAAAAGTTGTCAAAAATGTATAGCCCAGTTGAAAACTGTCAGCCTGAATTCCATGATAAAACTTCCTTTATCTTTGGTTAAGCTTCATCTGTGTGGATATTTACACTCCAACAGTTAACTAATCTACCTTCCATACCAGTTTGGCCTGAACTACGTCCTCCAAATTCTAATGTCGAAATCTTAATCCCAAGTACCTTAGAATGTGACTATATTTAGAGATAAGATCTCTAAAGGTGT